>NW_024734270.1:42500-130000 GCF_018991925.1 Homarus americanus | reverse complement strand
GAGATAATAAGAAAACTAGTACAGTAGATACGTCAACAAATTTGTTTCGGGTTGGTTACTTCAGATGGTCAAGCCTGTGACTCTTAATTCCTCGAGAACAATACCAATTAGTCCAATGGAGTATCTTAATAGCTTGATAACGATTATTTAACCCCCTGAGAAAAATGTTTTAACCCTTTGAATGCGATAACCTATTTCTTCAACGGAGTCAAGGAATAGATTATAAAGTTATTAGTATTCCTTAACTTTTGGAGGATAACATTAAGTAAGAATTAAGATTAAAATAAAATTCATGGTGAACTATACACAAAAAAAAATATTAACCATTTATATAAACCAATTAACTCTTATCCAATTAACCTATTTCGTAAGTGGGCCCAAAACGAGACCAAAATAGGTATGAAAATTCAACAATCTTTTAAATAGTTACCCGTATTAAGTGTAGGTTGAAGTACCACACTATAGAGAGAGAGGAAGGAACATCACATTCAACACAAAAGACAAAACACTGCTCCTCCCATTCACTGTTTAATCGTTTAATTTCCTTCCATTTTCCTCCTTGGTTCAGAGTCGTGTTGTTCTTGGCTCTCCTCCAGAATGTGGGGTCACCAACTTGATGTTCTTCCCTGGCATTTGTTCTCTCTTTATTATTGGCTTCTCTTACTCGACCCCAGGTAGCGACGTTCACCAGCAGCTGAAACATTTAATAATTTTTTTTTTTTAGATATAGGGTCGTATTTTTTTTATATGAGAATCCTAAATCATGAATATATATTTTAGGACGTGGAATTAAGTCATCTTTAAATTAGTGGAATTAGAGTCTGATTACATCATTGCAAAGAGCACAGATATTATATTTTATATTGACCCCAAATACCAAACATCCAAAATAACGTCAAATACCGCCAGTAAATACGAAATATCGACGAATAACGCCTAAAATTATCAACATTTACCAAACATCATAAAATAATCCCAAATAAAATGACAAATTCCGCTCAAGAAAAGACGCACCACCACCACCACCACCATCACCTAAAACATTTCCCCCAAGACACAGGTGCGCGGTGCACTAATTGAGCCAGGAGAAGAAGGAGTCTTAAAGGTAATAACTTGTGGCATTACCGTCGGCAAATTACACCCAGCATGTAGGTAATTAGGCAGAAGCTCGAAACAGTGGGTGGTTGGAGGTGATCAGTGCAGGTAAGGTAGATGGCTAAACGACCTGGAGAAGCCTTAATTAACAGGTAAGAACAAGAATATGCGACGACAAGGAGGAGGAGGAGGAAGCTGAGGAGTTGGGTTAAGAGTTTACGAGGAAATCTGGGTAAATGTAACGAGGTAAGAGATTAGACTAAGTGGAAGTAAGCAAATCTGAGAAAATCTGACGAAACTAAGTGGTCTAGTTAAAGTGAAAAGTAAATAAAAGAAATTCCTAGTGAAGGTTATTTCAGAATTACCAGCAGCTACTCTCTTACAAACCTCAATAACTAGGTAAAAAAAAAAAAGAATCACATACACTGAATGAGCTGGGACAGGTAATGAGGTCTAGCAAAGGTAAACAAGAGTGAAAGTCGGTCTCTGAGGCTTGACGACCTGTAATAAGTACTGTTTATAATGGTGGTGATGTGGAAGTTACTGTACTCGATAGTCGTCATTTCCCCATCTGCAAAATAATGTACCTCATTCACAGCTGTGTTAATTTGTGGTCCCTCTGAGCACGAACCCATGGACTCATCGACACAGAATGCGAGAGAGATAGCCACTTAGTAACCCCACCCTCATAAGGAGCTTGAATCTGGATAATACATTGCAGCTTATACACGACTGCCAGGCTGATAAACTTATACATTCTAACACTGCATAACAAACTGTACAGAAGACCAAGAAACGGTTGGACATGTTGTATCGAGGGAGAGAGCGAAAGGGTAGCTGCACTTTATTGGAAGTTGAGAAGTAACGTGAAACAAAGAATTTTTCACATTTTCGGAATTTTTAGTCCAGCATTTATTTTACCGTCTTTTATCAATTATTTTTACCCCCTCAAAAAAAAAAATCCAAGAGTTGAAATTGATCGCATATTATAAAGTTGGAGCTTGAAAATATTGAGATTGAAGGATTGTGGGGAGTTACTGACTGCACTGGGTGAGGCTGGAGTTGATTAATCTGACTGTGCTGGAGGGATGGGTAGTATATAGATTGTCTAGTCTTTTGATTGTCCTGGGCAGTATGTAGACTTTTCTGACTGTACTGAGTGATGCTGGGAGTGGGTGGACTCATCTGATTGTGCTGGGGGAGGCTGGGGAATATGTAGTGTCTTTTGAGTGTGCTGGAAAGTGTGTAGAGTTTTCTGATTGTGCTGGGGGAGTCTGCTGGTGGACAGGGATACCCCACCAAACAAAAACTTGTCTTTCAGATATAAAATCAGCATTGTCTGTAAATAATATTGGCTCTATACATAAACACAAATTACCAAAGTTAGCCAATTAAGCATTATTACACACCCTATTACTGGAATATATAAATTTGCCTGAAAATTGATATAAATTCATTAAAATATGATTAATATAAACTAATCGTATTTAAATTAACATAATCCAGGTACTTTTATAAAAGGTTATGGGTGGCATTAACTGTGTTCGGTTAATGGTAGGTTATAGGTGACTTTTTTACTGTGTTCGGTTAATGGTAGGTTATGGGTGACTTTTACTGTGTTCGGTTAATGGTAGGTTATGGGTGACTATTACTATGTTGGGTTAATGGTAGGTTATGGGTGACTTTTACTGTGTTCGGTTAATGGTAGGTTATGGGTGACTTTTACTGTGTTCGGTTAATACTGGTAAAATATTTCGTTTTAAAAAGATGTACTTAAAATTTAGGTTGTTTTTAAGATCAGGGTCATATTTTTTATATTTTTTTCGAGAACCCAAAAATGATCACTATATTTTAGGACGTGGAATAAACAGGGCTTAAAAAAATCAATAGGAATAAACTCTGATCATTGTGAAGAACATTTAAGCACTTGTCAATAACATAATCAGAGTTTATTTTCATTGATTTTTAGGTTCCTGTTTATTTCAGCATTTATTCGGCTTGTAGAAATTACCTGATTTTCTGGTATTTGGACACAGGTAATCGCGTTGTTCCGAACTCGCGAAGGAAATATATAAAATCGTGAAGAAAATAGATAAAATCGTGACCAAATAAATAAAATCAACAAAATAAACAAAATCGTAAACAAAATCAATAAAATAGTGAAAATAAATAAATAAAATCGTGAATAAAAAAAAAATCCTTCTGCCACAACCACCTCCAAAGTGTTCCAAGAATCTCCCAGTCCCCAGATGCATTTCTCCGTTAGTTCTGATGAAGTGAACCCAAAAACTATTTAACTCAAATCATTCGTAAGCTTTTAAGACTTTCACTGTCCACCGCCACTTTGTACAACTTCTGAGAACTTTCCATTTTGTCAGTCTTCTTCCCAACACACACACACACACACACACACACCAACCACACACAACCACACACCAACCACACACCAACCACACACATACATACACACTTCATTATTAATTTATTATATTAACAAAAGATAAACAAAATCCCAATATGAAAAAAAAAATAAGTATTTAAAAAATGTTAGAAGAACTGAAAGTGACCTATTAAAATGAAAGTTGATAACGAGGAGTTATATTGCTTCATAAAGACGCAAATAAGGACGCAAAATACGGAGTGCACAAGTTAGTTCACGAGTCACCCCCCCCCCCTTAAACCTGCATCAACCATCCAGCCTCTTAAACGACACTCATCATGACACCCTCACTCTCCCTGACACCAACACCCTGACATCAATACACCCTGATTACCTACACACCCTAACACCAACACACCCTAACACCAACACACCCTCACACCAACACACCCTCACACCAACACACCCTAACACCAACACACCCTCACACCAACACACCCTAACACCAACACACCTCACACCAACACACCCTACACCACACACTCACACCAACACACCCTCACACACACCAACACCAACACACTAACAACCAACACACCCTAACACCAACACACCCTAACACCAACACACCCTAACAACCAACACACCCTAACACCAACACACCCTCACACCAACACACCCTAACACCAACACACCCTCACACCAACACACCCTAACACCATCACACCTTGACACACCGACTGATTTAACTTTTGTCGTCAGATATTTTCCTCAGTTTCACGAGACTCTGCCTGCCTCACTGCCTAAGAGAACCACTCTCCTCTCTGGTCGACGACTTCATGATATATGCACGACTGATCCTCAAGTGTGGGACCTTCAAGAGGGGTAATCTGCATAACCTTTGGTGCAGTAGAAGAAACGCGATGTGAGATATATATGGAGAGAGAAAGACAGACAGACAGACAGATAGATGGACAGACAGACAGACAGACAGACAGACAGACAGACAGACAGACAGGGATGCACTGCCCATTACCTTCTTTACATTCACTCGAAGGAAACTCTTTGAACTCTGCATTATTTCTTGTTAGTGAAACTCTAACCGAAAGCTGACTACATCTCTCTGAGCAATGGGGCTGGCAGGGCACGGAAGAGGAGGAAGGAATGTAGCGTGAGTCAGTGAATACAGGAAGGACGAACAGCACGAGTCAGTGAATACAGTAAGGGCGAATAGCATGAGTCAGTGAATACAGGAAGGGCGAACAGCACGAGTCAGTGAATACAGGAAGGGCGAACAGCAATATTCAGTAACATTTTTAATAATAAATTTGAAGAGATTCTGGAAGGTAACTCGTGTTGTCAGGAGCATACAGGTTACATTTATGCTCCATTTATCATTGACTTACCTGAACACAAACCTAGCAGCCGGTCATATTAGAAGTAAAACTCTTGTGTACTTGCTCGACCGCGGTATTTTGTCTCAGAGTTCACACCAGACAACAACTTTTTACAAACTAAGATTTTTTTTTCATCTGTTTACTTGTTGCTGTTGTTCGTGTTTTTGTTTTGGATACTTACTTCAACATCTCAGATTATTAAACAACGAACTTAAGTCTCCTGACGGTATGATGTTTAATGGATGTTGTTTTACTGTTTTACTGTTTTAAAGAATCTATATCACCTAGGGTCATGACCTTTACACACACACACACCTTAATAGATCGGTATTATAGGCACCTTCCCTACACCTGTCTATGCCCACCTGTCCCACTACGACCACCTGTCCCACTACGACCACCTGTCCCACTACGACCACCTGTCCCACTACGACCACCTGACCCCACCTACGACCACCTGACCCACTACGACCACCTGACCCACTACGACCACCTGACCCACTACGACCACCTGACCCACTACGACTGCTTGCCAGGATATATAGAATCTCTCCACGTCTGTCTCCTCATCGCCTCTCACACTCTTCATCAAGTTTTATAATCTGAGTCGAAAAATTCTGCCTGAAAAAGGATCCACAAACTTTTACTATTAATAATAATTACGATCACTGGTAATCTTAGTTACAACTCATTTTTGATCATACGAAAGGTGTTAAGTTGGGTGAACCAGTAAGTTCATAATCTAAGTTTACCTATTAACCTTTTTCTTAATAGTTGTGTTATGGGTTACCGTGTGTGTGTGTGTGTGTGTGTGATCCTAACCTGGACTGAGGGTGTCATTCACATCGTAAGAGAACTTGTGGCTTTAGTGTCACGAGAAGCTGCCCACTCACTAACCAAGAAACAGTTCCTGTATGTTTAAGGTCTTGGTAACAGAGATTGTGGGGTTATGTTGTCAGTCATTACCGTAAGTTGTCAGAGCTTCACCTGACAAACTGTACAAATCTGACAAGTTTATTAATCGATTCAGTTTATTAGTCTTTATTCCTCCGTTTTTCATATTGTACAAAATTGTGAAATGATCTGTCCGAAATCCCTCCCTCTCTCCTTCCCTCCCTCCCCCCTAATCTGGTCTGGCTACCCAACAGCCAGACAGCGGTAAGTTATGAACAAAATCGAGCAGGCGTCAGCTCACCGAAATTACTCCAGAAAAAAAAGAGATTTCGCCAAAAATATCTGACGCTTCGATTTTTTTTCTTCACATATGGCGCGTTACGTGTGTCTCAGGGCCGGTGATAGAGTAGCATTGTGAGTCTTGGTAGTAAAATATTTGAGACTGCCAACATGACCTGAATATTGTTTCAGAACCTCGCCATACTGTTGTGTAAAATGTTGTGGTGAGTCACTTAGGGTGTAGGTGGGTGTGTGCTGGGTGTATTCTGAGTGTGTTATATGAGGGCTGGGTGCGTGCTAGGTGGGTGTTTACTGAGTGTTTGCTGAGTGTGAACTGAATGTGTGGTGGGTATGTACTGAGCTACATATAGTATATCTTTCATTGTCTTTGTATGTACGGTATCTGCTATCTAACTTCACTGCCTCTACAGTATATCGTATTTTATGTACTGTACTACATACACTGCATCTACAATTTATCTATACTGTATCCACACTGTACCCTCGCTGCATGAATATTGTATACAGTATATAGTGTAAATACTTTGTAATAATATTAATTTACATTTTACGATACTTACATTGGATTACGTTGGATTTACGTGTATATACCTTGAATTTACACCGTATCTCCCATTGTATATAAACTACACTGTATCTATTGACTAAGAACAAATGAGAAATTACATACATTTACGGGACAGTGTTATACAGTGTAGCTTCCAGATACTGTAATAATTATCCCGACCTTCAGAGGCGAGGAACGTGTAGATGAAATTCAATGTCGAAACTTTTCCACTTTTCCAAGACTGAAGACACGAAGGAAAAACTTGGACCTTATGGAAATTGTCCCGTTTCCTTTCATAAGCACCGAAGGAGATCTAGTTTGTTTACAGTCAGTCACCAAGACTTTTCCCTTTAAAGACATTGCATCCAAGTCGCTGATTATGGCACACACACACACACACACACACACACACACACACACACACACACACACACACACACACACACACACACACAGTTATTAATGTGTTGCTCTATTGCACTGTTGATCCTGCTACTGTGAGCTTCAACAACTATACCATTACAATTATAACAGTATATTTTTATAGCTCTATTTTAATTACCTTTACTCATCATCATTTGTAATTGCGCGCCTCATTTTTACTCGTCAAGCACAAGAACATTTTGTAAATTGTCTTTGTATGTGTACAGTTCTTACCTGACAACCAACGTGTTTATTATTATTATTATTATTATTATTATTATTATTATTATTATTATTATTATTATTATTATCTTACACTCGTTTAGCGCTACACTTGGGATTTCTTAGCGCTACACTCGGGTCCTCTCAGCGCTACACTCGGGTCCTCTCAGCGCTACCCTCGGGTCCTCTCAGCGCTACACTCGGGTCCTCTCAGCGCTACACTCGGGTCCTCTCAGCGCTACCCTCGGGTCTTCTCAGCGCCTCTCATCTCGGTGCACCATAAGTTTGTCTCCCGCCAACTCTTGTTTTAGTTCCTTCTTTGACTTCCTCCTCGGGTAAACTCCTTCTCTGTAACTGTTGCCGATACATATTTCAGTTAATCTTTATTACGGTTTAGTTTACGTTGGTTTTAGTTCTTAGTTCTTATATGAGCGTTTAGGTTTGAGACGACTTCGTGGATACAAAGTTCAAAAAACACCTGTCCAAAGGATAGTTAGTTCGAACTCGGGCACACTCGGTCGATCCAGTCAGTGTACTGTATCCGCACTGCCCCTAATGGTCCGTCAGCTCTATGAAACTCTCTTCCACCGAACACTTCATCAGCTGCGAGTCTCACCAAATCAGTACACTTCTCCCACAATTCATTCTTTCCCATGATATTGTCTGCCATGAATTCTTATTTTTTTTTATTCTATCCTACCATCAATATTTCTCATGCCAGCCATCATTTCCTATTTATTTCTCTGTAGTAATCTCTAACACATCGTTCTGGCTCACCACGCTTCCTGATCCTCTTCTGTTTATTTTCATATTTTTATTTTTATTACCCAGAGCCACGCAGTTTACGGTTTGTATTCATATCTTTAGTATCAGTAATTATGTACAGTATATCTTTAAAGGCTAAGTTCTTGAAGATAAAAGAGTCTAATTACTTCATTTAGCTTCAACTATCTTAACTCCTTGAGGACGAACACTTGAACGAGTACATTGTTATCTTGTTAAAGGGAGAATGTCGTAATAGTCAGGATATTAAGTCGTTAATGTTACGGTGTTATTACTCTGCTTCGATAACTAACTAAGGTCTTTAAGGGTGTAACGAGGTTGGTCAATATACTAGTCTATTAACAATTAGAAATGATGAGAGATGTAATTCACTGTACTCAAGGGATTAAGTCACTGTACTCAAGGGAATAAGTCACTGTAGGGATTAAGTCACTGTACTCAAGGGATTAAGTTCTCAACTCAAGGGATTAAGTCACTGTACTCAAGGGATTAAGTCACTGTACTCTCAAGGGATTAAGTCACTGTACTCAAGGGAATAAGTCACTGTACTCAAGGGATTAATTCACTGTACTCAAGGGATTAAGTCACTGTACTCAATGGATTAAGTCACTGTACTCAAGGGAATAAGTCATTGTACTCAAGGGATTAAGTCACTGTACTCAATGGATTAAGTCACTGTACTCAAGGGATTAAGTCACTGTACTCAAGGAATTAAGTCACTGTACTCAAGGAATTAAAATACTCTTAGTCAAGACCATAAACACGCGTACTCAAGATGGTGCTCAGGGTGTTGGCATCGTAATCAGAGTTAAAAAAGAATTGTGACTCGTGATAAAACACCAAGAGTCTTCTTCTTGCAGCTTTCCTTGTGCCAGATATTCCGCCATCTTCATCTCCATTATTCACACCAACTTTCACACTTGTATCTCCAACACCGCCATCTTTCTTTCCTCGCCAACACCGCCATCTTTCTTTCCTCGCCAACACTGCCATCTTTCTTTCCTCGCCAACTTTTCGACTTCCTTCCCTCCAACTCCTAACAAAATTTGTCTTCCACTCCACATTATGTTGTTAAGACAGCAGCACTTCCCCCCCACACACTATGTTCGCTTTTTATTCTTTCGTTGTAAAGTTTTATTCTAAAATAAATGTCTTAATTGTTTTTTTTCTGTATATCCAATCACAACTTAATTGCTACGTTGTCTCCCATCCGACTAGAATGATTCGATCAGTCCTGCCTCACACTATCCATACTGACCCACACACTAATACAAATGACCACCTGTCTAGTGTGAGCGACCTACTATGACCCCGTGTGTGACCTCATATCTCACACTAATTCCCCGTCAACACTCGAGCCGTGAAGTACTGCTCGTCACATCCACCGTTTAATGTACGAGGAACCTTGATATAATGTATTTACCCGTGGTCATAATTTAGTCGGTGGGGGAGCTTGGTGTTTGTTACTTCAGCTTCATACACTTGGTCACCAGTTTAACCCAACAGCGTCGTTTATCACCCAAAGACTCTGCCTGTAAGAGCTCTTGTGTTCCTCTATTGATTTGAACAACAATTTACTAGTACGTCGTTATATACCTGAAATATGGGAGACGTAGTTTGCTAATAAATAACTACGAATTCATTAATCTACATAAAAAGGCCACTATAACGAGGTGAGAGTGGTTCCGACAGGCCTGATGGCATGGCACCTCCGTCGACCACCGTCAATTTACCCAAATGTAAACTAAGGCACCATTTACAGCTGGGTGGACTATAGGGTATAATCGAACCAACGTACCTCAGTAAAGGAGTCGAGAGCTGTATCCACCTTATGTTAATTATTACCTCCTTGACTCTAACCTTTTAAAGCAATATTGGATTATGGTAAATCAGATAAATTACTAAAACGGAACAGATTCGGCGTGACTTCTGTACCAAACCGAGGAATCAGTAACCCGCCTTAAGTGCAGCAGAAGATACCTCAGCATATTGTATATAAATCTTGCCTACGTGTTATCCGCCCAGCACCTGGTTCTCCTGAGCTGCTGACTGACTATGTTTTTTCTGGTGTGAGGGATTTTCTTCAAGTATAAGTTAATATTCAAACTTTAAAATGGTGTTACGTAGCCAGGAAATAATGAAGTGAATGAGTGAGTGAGTGTGCTTATAGAATGTATCCATCCATTTCGTAATTAATATTGTTCCTGTGTTCGTGTTCGTCCGTGGCAGTCCGTGTTTTATATCTCGCGTTCGTGTTAATGGACGCCTGAGAGAGCACACCGTCGCTCATCCACTAAGTCAATTTACATCAGAGTTATTCAGTTAGGTCACGAGTATGAGGGAAAAATAATTGTTTAATGCAATACAATATTATTAAATTAGTGGCCGATACAGACAGCATACCAATGTTGCGGTAATTAGTTTACAGCGGGAGTACAGCGCCAGAATACAGAAAGGCTTGCCAATTGAATGTCCCTCGTAAGTGAAGAGATGTAGGAACGTATAAATCTAACTGACTTAAACAACAACACGAAACTAACCTATAAAATGGTTTCAATATTACACTGGGACTATAATAGCAGACGTCAATCAATCACTGTACCGTCTTCATATCTGAGGGTTGGCGACCACAGTCCTCCACTCTAAACGTTCTCAGGCTGTTTTTGACCAATCATCTAAGGTTTTGTATCTCTCTGTGGACCAAGTTTTTAATTTCATTCACCCATCCCAGTCTCTACCTTCCCCTGGCCCTCCTACCATCAACTTTGTCCATTAATATTTCTGTTATTATCCCACCATCACTAATTATATGTACCAAAGAATAAAATTTTTCTTTTTCTGTACATTTCAAGTATTTCTCTTGAAGTTTTTGCTAATCTTAGTATTTCTTCATTTGTTTTTCTGTCAGTGTAACTTATTCTTAACATATGCCTATGACACCACATTTCAAAAGCCTCCAACCTCTTTCTGGTGTCTGCTGAAAGTGTCCACGTCTTGACCCATACATCAGTCCTGGCCGTATATAACCTTTCAATAGCCCTTTTATGAAATTGACGTTAATGTCCCTTTTCATTAGGTATTTTAGTTTATTAAGTGCTGTTTATTCTTCCTCTATTCTTGTTATCATTCCTTCCGTACATCAACCATCACAGCTAATGGTAATTCCCAAAATACACAATAATTTTCCCCTTTTTTAAGTTCCCTGTTGCTTTCTATATATATATATTTTTTTAGGATTTATTTCTAATTTGGAAACAACCATAACTTTAGCCATTACAGCATTGACTCTTAAACAATATTGTACGATATAAAAAAATGCCTTAGTGTACTGTAAGTGTTGAAAACCCTCAGCTGATGAAAATATTAAAGCAGAAAGAATTCATGTATGTGTGATATGTATGTATGTATGTATGTATGTATGTATGTATGTATGTATGTATGTATGTATGTATGTATGTATGTATGTATGTATGTATGTATGTATGTATGTATGTATGTATGTATGTATGTATGTATGTATGTATGTATGTATGTATGTATGTATGTATGTATGTATGTGTGTGTGTGTGTGTGTGTGTGTGTGTGTGTGTGTATAATAAGACAGAAACAATTTAGTCATTACCCAATAAACCTCTGTATATAAACGAACATTATCGAGTTTTTCCTCACACACACACACACACACACACACACACACACACACACACACACATCAGGTCACCTTCTCTCTAATTACACCTTCGCATCCTGATCTATTCCCCTTACATCCTCCTTTAACCTTTCCCTCTTATACTACTCCTTCTTTCTTCCTTCCCACTTCTGCTCCCTGTCTCTTCTTCCTTCCCTCTTATGCTCCCTCTCTCTTCTTCCTTCCCTCTTACTCTTTCTCTCTTCTTCCTTCCCTCTGATTACCTCTCCTAAAGACTCTTGTAACATAGTCATCACTCAACCTCACCACCTGTCAAATCCACCACGCTGTATTTATCATATTTCTCAGAGCTTACCTGTGATTTTCTCAGCTCTTGACACACACACACTCCTCATACCTGTGATTAACTCAGCTGTTGACACACCTCTCATACCTGTAACTTTCTCAGCGCTTGACACACTTACCATACCTGTAACTCTCTCGACCAGAAGCCACAACACTCAATAATTCCTTCTGTTTCAACATCCTAAAGCTCAGATTTGTCTCACCTATTCCATGCTTGCGACTCACTTCCGTAGGTCAGAACTGAAAGATTGTGTTACCATTCAATAACTTCAATTATACACCTGACTTTACTCACCCCTTAATTAATTACCTTTTATACTATGTGCAGGTGTTTTAATATTCTCCCTCAGTTTTAGGAAGTTAAATTTTACCTGTCTATTATATTTCCTTTCTTTATAATATTCAACATACTTATTTCTTTACCATTTAAATTAACTTTCATCCCCCTACATCACGGAATATACTATAAATATTTATCATTCAATACTTCCTACACTCATCCTATCTTCCTTAACTTCATATTCTTCAAGAGTAATATTTCTAACGTGACCCAATTATCCCGTATCTGTCCTTAAAGCCC
The DNA here is from genome assembly GCF_018991925.1 of Homarus americanus. Taxonomy (NCBI): domain Eukaryota; kingdom Metazoa; phylum Arthropoda; class Malacostraca; order Decapoda; family Nephropidae; genus Homarus; species Homarus americanus. The sequence continues at coordinate 117,385 of NW_024734270.1, read as the reverse complement.
AAACATTCTAGCGGCCGACAAAATTAACTCGTATATCACATAGTTAAGTTACCATGAATTTTACGATCATCAGTAAGTATTTTTTTTTAAGGCATCCACTCTGTCGTTTCACTCATTTTTTACTCTTAATTATATGTTTTTACTTAATTTGTATATGTAATTTATCATCTATTCCTTCTTTCTATTTAATTATTTCTGTTTTTACTTCCTTTTTCTATGTTATTTACGAGTTTAAGTCTTTCTTTCTTCTTATTTTCTCTCCCTTTGTGTTGTGGTGTATTGTTAACTTAGTTCTCTCAGTCAACTCACTTTATGTCACTTCAACTCGGTTTCTTTCACGCCATTTCATTTTCTCACTTCAGTTCATTTTCTCTCACTTCACTCACTTTCTCTCACGTCATCTTGGGTCATCTCAGTTTCTCTCACTTCAACTCATTTTCTTTCACTTCAACTCATTTTCTCTCACTTCAACTCACTTTCTCTCACATCTTATAAAATACATTAACTCTCTTTTAACATAAATTAATTTTCTGTTTTCCCTTTTTTTTCAATTTAACTTTTTATCAAACTTTTTTTTTTTAAATTAAAAAAAATACTTCTGTTGTATCATTATATTTTTACATTAATATTTTCCTCATTAATTCCAAGTTAAATTAAATCTGTCATCAGGGTTAAATACAGGATGTTCCAAAGGTTGGTTAATTTTCCTCTCTCCCTATTCCTCTTACTCTTCCTTATCCTCCCTCTTCCTCTTACTCCTGCTTCCCCCTCCTCCTCCTCCTTCCTAATACTTCTCTTCCTACTCCTCCTCATCTTCCTACTCCCCCTCTTCTTCCCCCTCCTCCTCTTCCTGCTCGTCCTTTAACACCTGACACTCAAAATGGTACAACTTACCCTCAAGGGAACTGGACTCTTAGCCTCCAGTAAATTGATCCTGCCACTGGAGGAGGAGGAGGAAGATGAGGAGGAAGAGTAGGAAGAAGGAGGAAGAGGTGGAGTAAGAGGAAGAAGAGGAGTAAGAGGAAGAAGAGGAGGAAAAAGAGGAAGAAGAGGAGGAAAAAGAAGAGTAGGAAGAAGAGGAGTAGGAGGGAGAGGAGAAGGAAAAGGAAGGAAGAGAAGGAGGAGGAGGAAGACGGTAATTAAACACATAAACTAACTACGTACTTGAATATAAACAGAAATCCTTACACACAACTGTAATACATTCGTAAAATCTTATTCCCACTAAATGTTCTTAAATACCATCAACAAACACCTAAGTCTCTTTAATTACCAATCACTCGTATGTTTTACAGTAGACAACAAATATCTTTTACAAATAAGAAATTCCTATATTCTCGGTAAGTTTGATCAAGAGGAGTAATGTAAAATAATTGGTGTAAAATTTAGCTCACCTATACAAAGAGGAAGACTGTCTTGTTGATATCTTCTCGATGTGAATTTATGAAAGCGCGCGCGTGTGTGTGTGTGTGTGTGTGTGTGTGTGTGTGTGTGTGTGTGTGTGTGTGTGTGTGTGTGTGTGTGTGTGTGTGTGTGTGTGTGTGTGTGTGTGGATATTGGATAAAGGTTTTGCTACAGCGAGGGATAAAACAGAGAGAGAGTTTTAATATAAGAAAGAAGTGGGGATATCAGCCGATGATTTAGTGAAAGAAGTGGGAAATATTACACAATGAATGAATCAGCGGGAAAGAAGGTGTTGATTTTAATAGATGAAGGTAAATAAACATATATTGTTATTTACATCATAAGTAACTATAGTGTGGAAGTTAATATATAAGTTATGAACACAAACCTATCATGGTATACAGTATGTTGGGGGAGATCTATCACGCCTGAACAATGGGTCGTGATATGTAGAGGAACCTATCATGCATGAACAGAAGAGGTACCGCAGGAAATACGCTAGAGGAGGAGGGGGAGGAGGGGGAGAGAGGAGAGGGGAGACAGGAGGAGGGGACAGGAGGAGGCAGGAGAGGGGGAGACAGGAGAGGGGAGACAGGAGACGGGGAGACAGGAGGAGGAGACAGGAGATGGGGAGACAGGAGGAGACAGGAGAGGAGACAGGAGGAGAGGCAGGAGAGGGGGGAGACAGGAGATGGGGGAGACAGGAGGATGGGGGAGACACACAGGCCAGGTCTTGGGATGGTTCTAGGTAACTCGTCCATAGTACCAGTCTACTTTACACAGGTGAAATGTATTGGCTTAAGTATTATTGTGTAACTATATTTATCAGTCTACTTATCATCTCTCCTACTATTCTTCACGTCATCTATTTGTTTTTCCACTTATTTCAAAACCCCTTCACTCCAGCTTCCCACACTCTCCAGTTTCATCACCATAGGTACGTACCCTTAGTTAACTTTGCCTACAGTTTACATGAAAAAGATGCAACTGACTTAACTTAGTAAACATACAATAACAACAATACATTAAATGAGAAAAATAATATATAAAACCAAGAACATGTTTAATATTCAAGGTAACGAGAATAAACTCTTGTTGACTCCACATCTAAATTTCTGAAAACATTATTAAGTTGCTAACACAAATATACTATTGTCCACGGTCAGATAAGTCGACGTTAAGAAGAATTTTTGAGACAATACACAAAAGAGTTCAAGGGAAAATACCAGACGGTAATGAGGGACGGAGAAGGACTGAATAGAGATATATCTAGGAATGGTGACCGTAGGGAGAGATATAACAACAGGGAGAAGAATGGGTAGGTGAGAGAAGCACCAGCCTAAGAGACACTCAAAGAGATAATGAAGTCCCATCACTTGACTGAACTGAGAGATAAATTAATCGGATCATCACTAACATAAACAGTAGAGGGAGAAGTCAGCCAAGTATCAGTGTGAAAATCTGTTCACTGAGGTTTCGTCATTTTTCCAAATATTGAAGAAATCTGAAGATGTTATTTTGCTGTTAGAAATATCATCATACATAAAAAAAAACGAAGAAAAAAGTATTTACATCATACTGAGAAAGGCAAAGCACTACACAGCAGCCCAAGCACACGGTAAATTGATTGATTAAGATGTAACTGGTGTCAACAAACCTCAAACAAAAGCAAACCGTATAGTTAAAATTACGTGTTGCTACAAATATAAAACAAAAGGAAATAACTAAATAATGTCAAATAACAAGAAACAACCAAACAAATACAAACAAACAAACAGTAAAGATGAGAGTTCAGGTTAAGTCTCTGTTGTCCGACGAATCATTGGTTCAAAGGTTCGCAGGTGGAGTTTCTGAACCAACACTACATAATTCAGGCTAACTTTAGGATTAATGAACCTTTGAACTAATGAAACTTTGAACCAATGAACCTTCGGGTCACTGAATCATCGAAACAAGGTGTTGTGAGCTTTGAGTCTTAAGTAAGGGACGGTGATTGCAAGAGACGGTGATAGCAAGAGACGGTGATTGCAAGAGACGGTGATTGCAAGAGACGGTAATAGCAAGAGACGGTGATAGCAGGAGACGGTGATAGCAAGAGACGGTGATTGCAAGAGACGGTGATTGCAAGAGACGGTGATAGAGACGGTGATAGCAAGAGACGGTGATTGCAAGAGACGGTGATTGCAAGAGACGGTGATTGCAAGAGACGGTGATAGCAAGAGACGGTGATTGCAAGAGACGGTGATAGCAAGAGAGAGTGATATCAGTCGGAGGAAAACACCGATAAACAATTAATATCTTTGGCCTAAAGAAAATATACTTAGAAAAGACAATACAATGAAATCACAATACAATGAAATCACAATCAACGTGTTTTTATAAATCGATGATAATGTTTCCTATAATAATAATAATAGTTTGTTATAGTGTATTCATAAATAACGAAGTCATTATAGAGAACCCAGATCATTTCTCTCGTTACATCAGCGTCTTTTAAATCTAGAACCTCTTTCGCGTTAACAGATTCTTCATACAACTGTTAACTCACAATTCTCTATCATCCGCCCTTGTTTGATATGTCGCTACAGTCAATATTTACAGGAAATTTTCTCTGTGTTTCAGTATTAGACAAGGTTCAGTTCAAGATCTCTCTCCTGATATCTTGTATAAACATTAACGACGATTCTTCCTCTCCCTTCTTTTCGTAATAATAATATTTCTATTTTGTCTCTCTGTTATCGTTTCTGTCTTGACCAACAGTTATTCGGCGTTATTATAGTTATCACTCGGAAGAACAACGTATGTAGAATGTTCCTTGGATGTTCTTTATATTGTTATTTTCATTTTTATAATTACGAATATATAAACACGTCTTGTGGTTTAAATATGACATTACCTCCTTGTTAATACTTTATATATTATAATTTATTGTAGTTATTAAATAAATATGTCAAGACTAGCAGCAGTAAATATAGTTTAATATTAGTTAAGGTATATTCAGTTATTATGAGTGTCTGTCCGTGCGTCTGTCCGCCCATGTGTCCGTGCGTGTTTCCGTGCGTCCGTCCGCCCATGTGTCTGTGCGTGTTTCCGGGTATTATCATAAATCTTCACGCTGTATATTTTGGGGAGTTATGGGTTTTGTCTCTATGGTTACAGGGCACCCTAGACACTTGCTGACACTGATGATGGATGATGATGATGATGATGATGATGATGATGATGAAAATGATGTGAGAAATGTACACAAGTAATACAGGAAAGATCGTATTGGCGAGGCACGGAGAAGCTACCAGTACCAGAGAGGTTACCAGTGCCAGTGACCACACACGGAGAGCCACTTGAGGCGAGGAACAACTTCTTCTGGTGACCTAACTTACGTCTCTCCAACACTAGTCTCCACCACCAACATCCTAACTTATGTCTCACCAACACCAGTCTCCACCACCAACATCCTAACTTATGTCTCTCCAACACCAGTCTCCACCACCACCAACTTCTGGTAATCTCACATCTTGTCTCAAACTTCAGACACCGACCGAGGGTTTACCTAAAGGCTTAAAACTTTGCTTACTCAAATGTCTCAGATTTTGTTACAAACTTTGAGCCGAAAGTTTAGTTGTTGTTATTAAAGCAATGTTGAGTAAGGTTACCTCCCAGTGAGTGGCAGATGTACTACACACCTGCTGCTGTTACTACACACACCTGCTGCTGTTACTACACACACCTGCTGCTGTTACTACACACACCTGCTGCTGTTACTACACACACCTGCTACTTGTTACTACACACACCTGCTGCTGTTACTACACACACCTGCTACTTGTTACTACACACACCTGCTTGTTGCCACACATCTGCTGTTTATTGATACTACATCTACAACATACATTTGCTTGTTACAACACACACACACACGTACCAAAAATTTAAAGAATCGGAAATAACTTCACAGACAAAAATACACACGAGACAGTCTTTGACCCCCTCCATCGTGTAGGGAGGTGGAGGGCCTTAACTAGCGCACTCATTACTTACACCAATCGTCTGAACACACAACACACAAACAAGGTCAGAGCGCCGTGGGGAGCCATTAGCGCTGGGCATATACGGTATGTTGTGGTGCGGTTCTGGGGTCTCACACGGGCTCACAGTAAACCCGGCAAAAAAAAAAAAAGTGGAATTACAAGCACGAGGAAAAACAAAAACAAGTAAAGACAAATAAACAAGACTGAATAAAGAAAGTAATATATCGCTATGAGACGCTGGGTTGATTAATGGTAAGATAAACATATATTCTGTTGGGTATTTTAACAGCTATGTAAAGTATCACTGTTTATAGCACGACTTTTATATCAATGTTTATAGCACGTCTCTTATATCACTGTTTATAGCACGATTCCTTTGTTATTGTTCAAGGAAGTTCGTCTTGAATATATAATGCACTATAGTAAAGTTTGTGTTCGTATAATAGATAATGGTCATAGCCTCTGATGGGGTATACAGCGATGCTCTCAATCCTTCCCTGGCCTTCAGAGAGACCCCTTTACTTGAGACAGCAGTTTTAACCATCCTCTAGAGTCACATTTAACCGGTCCACAGAGACACCATTAACCGGACTCTCTCCTGGAGAACAACCGACCTGCTGCTGGCTCTCAAAAGGTAATCTCCCAGCAGAGCTTAATGCTTACACCTGTACATAAAGACCTTTGGCCGAAGGACATTTATGCTTTACTGAGAAATACTGCACTTTAAACTGTATCTCTACAGTGATGAATTTACCAACATATGATCGGTAAATAACCAAGAAATATTATGAATGAAGGTGATTTAAGAGATAGTTCCTCCTGTAATATTTCTTCATCAACTGTGAGAATCGTCGAGTAATGTGTCCACCAGTTCACTCGATGTTGTATTTCCGATTGTCCTTTGTTGTCCAGTGTCTTTTCCCCCATATTACACCCTGACCATACCCGTTTGGTCTTGACACCTCAGTTATTGCTTCATTTGCCTTGATCTGAGTGAAGTCCTGTGTCTGGTGAGTTGAGTTTATGTCTGGTGAGTTGAGTTTATGTCTGGTGAGTTGAGTTTATGTCTGGTGAGTTGAGTTTATGTCTGGTGAGTTGAGTTTATGTCTGGTGAGCTGAGTTTATGTCTGGTGAGTTGAGTTTATGTCTGGTGAGTTGATTATGTCTGGTGAGTTGAGTCTATGGCTGTTGAGTGAGTCTGTGTGGTGAGTTGAGTTTATGTCTGGTGAGTTGAGTTTATGTCTGGTGAGCTGAGTTTATGTCTGGTGAGTTGAGTTTATGTCTGGTGAGTTGATTATGTCTGGTGAGTTGAGTCTATGGCTGTTGAGTGAGTCTGTGTGGTGAGTTGAGTTTATGGTTGGTGGGAGGATGTATGGGCTTACGTCTCTCTACCCACACAACATCATTCCTCTTCTGTAGACAAACCTGAATTAGAGCTTTGGAACTTTATGTAGCTGTGGCTTAATTATTATATCTGTTGTGAACTTTTAACGAAAGCTCAAAAAACGCTCGAGGGTCCAAAAAATTCCTGATAGGTAATGTGATATTTTTTTAAAGATGTAAAGGTCGCCATGAACTCTGCGAGAAGCTTCAGTTGCGTGAAGACTTTCCCCAGCGGTAAACACAACTCTTGTTTTTATTGGTCGGTTGTCTGTCTTCATCTACGCCAGTGACCAATACCAACCACAGCTGGGGAAAGTGTGTCCTTTTGTTATTATAATTAACAAGTTAGTGTCATGAGCTCTGGCTGACTGTAGAGCCTTCTCACTATCAAGACGCATTCCATCAGTCTTATCATAAATACGCCATCCGCCCACTTCTTTATGTTGAGTAACACAACACACCAGCAAAATTTTATCTTTCCATTATTAATAGATTTGGTTAAAATAGTGATAGGAACCCTTTGGTATATTAAAGAATATTAACCTAAGACTGACGACCAATGCCATAGTCGAGAAACGTAGATGATGTAAAGGCTTGATAATCACAACCACCAAAGGCCTCCCACTCAACATTTAGGTCAGGCAGTGCACGAGTCATGGCACACCTAAGAACACATCACCTTGAACGTTTCTCAGGCACTCTAGGTGGGGGAGGTCTAGAAATCATTGAGGTACATTGGTGTATCCCCTGAAGTTGTATTCTGAAGAACACACACGAACCTCATGTTACAATAGGAGCTACTCTGGCGGGTCGGTACTCAACTGTTTATTATCAGCTGGCCGCCTCCTCATAACCAGTACTAGTAAGGTGTTATTAAACTTTGTAATTAAAAAAAAAAGTGTGTTTGGATATTGGTCCTGGTAGATCACAGATCTCGCGTAACTAATGGTAGTAGTCACCAACATGTTACATAACAGTAGTAACGATGGTAGTATGGATAAGAATGGTAGAAGTCACCAACAGTGTTACACAATAATGGTAACTAATGGTAGTAGTCACCAACAGTGTTACACAATAATGGTAACTAATGGTAGTAGTCACCAACAGTGTTACACAATAATGGTAACTAATGGTAGTAGTCACCAACAGTGTTACACAATAATGGTAACTAATGGTAGAAGTCACCAACAGTGTTACACAATAATGGTAACTAATGGTAGTAGTCACCAACAGTGTTACACAATAATGGTAACTAATGGTAGTAGTCACCAACAGTGTTACACAATAATGGTAACTAATGGTAGTCGCCAGAAGAGTTCCTCAACAGCGTCTCTTCTGCCTCATTATTTATCTTGTCTCGTCCAACAAGTTGTTGAATAATGAAACTGCGATTCTGCCTCTCATATCTCTCTCTCTCTCTCTCACTGTTCCTCTCTTCTCACTGGCCCTTTCTCTGTCCCTTTCATCACACTTTAAACTCTCCCTCGTCCTCCTTCTTTTATCCTTAAGTATGATTTATGTTTGTTGTTCTTTGCAAACGAAAGCAATTTATGGTTTGTGTATGTTGAAGGTCAAGATGTGCAAGTTCAATGATAGACCTTCCCAATCCTCTAGTGGTGTAAAGGACTACACTAATGCTGACAGCTTGACCTTACTGACAACTTGACCGTGCTGAGTCTTCACTATCAACGTGGTGCTGACACCCTCACACTATCTTTGCGCCGTTGTTCATCAGGCGGCCATTCACTGGTGGCAACACAGGTCTATACCCAGTTTTCTCGCTGGGATTAGAGACTGGGGCGGGGAGGTGGTTCAGTGACCCTTGTTCCCACGAAACATTTGATTTGTTTATTTATTTACATTCTTAAAGTTAACGCTGTAACAACATTTTCTTGAAGGCTGAAGGTAGCGAGAGATGATGATGTAGCTGCGTGTGTCTGTTCATATTTCATTTTGTGTTTTTTTTTTCTGTTTACGACATGAAGGACAAAACCGAATGACACGTACTTTAATTATTAGTAGATTAATAACTTTTGGTAGTAACAAATACTGTGTGTGTGTGTGTGTGTGTGTGTGTGTGTGTGTGTGTGTGTGTGTGTGTGTGTGTGTGTGTGTGTGTGTGTGTGTGGTGTGTGTGTGTGTGTGTGTGTGTGTGTGTGTGTGTGCTGGAAAAGTTTCTAAGTAAAAAAAAATTGCGCCAAATTGTGATTCTTGAGAAGTGAAACATGTGAGTCGCAGGTGAATTTTGGCCAAGATTTATGTGAATATCACGAGACAAATTCAGAGGTGATGTCAGCCAGCTGGTAGTGGTGTCACCGTCCAGGTCCTTTATCTTAACAAATGTCTCTCGCTGACATAATGTTTCCTCGGTGCTGTGATGATGAGGTAGGGAGAGCCTCAACCACCACCTGGCCAGTGAAACAGTCATATGTCACACGTCACCAGTGAGACAGGTTGGCAGCTTGTACTTTATAATGAGGAGGACTCTTGGCTGTACACTAGTTGTAGGTTAATAATAAAGTGTGGATATTAAACAGTGAAACATCTATCTAACGTTGTCTGTTATATGAGTTTCACATATAATGGATTTCCCTCTCCATGTAGACCGTTAGATGGAGGTTTTCACTATAGTGTGTTGTAGTGTGAAATATATTCAGAATAGCGAGACAATAATGACTAATGGTAGTCACCATAACAGTTCCTCAGCAGCGCCACGTCTGATGTATGATCATTCATCCTGTCTCAGCCTACAAGTTGTTGAATAATGGTGCTGTGACTCTCTCTCTCTCTCTCTCTCTCTCTCTCACACATAATAAAACAAGCGTCAACAAAGCTCAACACCCAGAATGACTTGACTCCTGTAAAGTATCGTTGGAACAAGCTGTGATCACAAGACACTCTAGTGAATAGCTCCCGCCGTGTTGACTCCTCACTCAGTTACCACCACCACCACGATGCAGTTTACCTGACGATGTTGTTACACTGACCAGTCTTGTTGTTGTTGCATTATTCTGTGTTGACCCAGCCAGTCTGATGACCCATTGGCGGCTTTTCAGGAATTTCTTTTAATCTAAATATTTTGTCTCGTTTAAGTGTTTCGTTTAAGTGTTTCGTTTAGATGTTTCGTTTAGGTGTTTCGTTTAGGTGTTTTGCTTAAGTGTTATGTTTAAGTGTTACAGCAAAGTGTTATAACTAAGTATTATGATTCAATGTTCCCTGACAAAAATATTAACATTACATCCAGACATACTGTACATACTCAACCTAATGAACACTGGGATTGTGTATTGCATCGAGAACGTCACAAGAGAACTGGCGCTCTGCTTTTCTATCTTACTGAGTGTTTATTTTTACATTATGTCACTGGTTAAGGTTAAAGGTTAAGGTCAAATGTTAAGTTCACAGGTTAAATTCTCTGGTTAAGTTCACTGGTTAAGTAAGCTCGAAGGCTAAGCTCAATGTAGGTCACCTTTTAACTATTCCTTTCAAAGTTGCTAATAACATTTATACCTCTTAACCAACTCGCTAATTGGGCCAATTATAACAATTTTGGCCAAATTCCTGCTGGGAAGACTTTTATTTTCTTTTTCTATTTTTAAAACTTTGCAAGTGCAGTCTAGCCTTGAGGTGAAGACTCTTACTGGCTCCGTTATCACCAAACACCGTCTGGGAGAACTTTGTTGACTTCTTCTGTTGAACTGAACTACTTGTGAGAGAGAGAGAGAGAGAGAGAGAGAGAGAGAGAGAGAGAGAGAGAGAGAGAGAGATTCTTTCTCTCTTAGATGCGGTGAGGTTTAAAGTTTCCATAATTTTCTCACTTGACATAATTTACATCGTTGAAATACCTGAGTAGGTGTCCATGCGGCGGCGGTGATGGGGCGAACTCACATATAAACTGACCTAACCAAACCTAATCTAACCTAACCTAACCTGTTCTATTATAAGGATTTAATATTTGAATGAAAAAATAATATATATTTTAATTATGTATTCGTAATTACCATCGACATAAGTTTTTAAAGTTTGAAAGAAATAAAATCGATAGTTTTTTATTCAATAACAAAACAAAAAACAATTTACTGTGCAGTGTGATGGTGGCACAGTGTGGTGGTGGAACAGTGTAATGGAGGAACAGTGTGATGGTGGAACAGTGTGATGGTGGAACAGTGTGATGGAAAAACAGCGTGATGGTGGAAAAGTGTGATGGAAGATGATGGTGGAACAGTGTGATGGAGGATGATGGTGGAACAGTGTGATGGAGGATGATGGTGGAACAGTGTGATGGTGGAAAAGCGTGTTGGAGAAACAGCGTGATGGTGGAACAGTGTGATAGTAGAACAGTGTGATGGTGGAACAGCGTGATGGTGAAACAGTGTGATGATGAAACAGGTAAGAGAAAGGTCTACTTGCCTCACCATCCAGAAATGATTAATATTCACCAAGGTCAGATGATAAATACGGATTTATTTCTGTAGTAAATGGCATTGAATAATTTATTAATATATATTCTAAGCTGATGAAGGCTGCAATATGGCTACCAGGTATTAAATAATCTATCTCATTTGTCTTTATAAGTGAGACTCGTTGGAGGGCAGACAATATTTTGGTTTTTGAAAAGAATGTAACATGATGTCTGTCTGTCTGTGTCTCTCTGTCTGTCTGTCTGTCTGTCTATCTGTCTGTCTGTCTGTTATCATGAACAAATATAAGAAACAACACGAGAATTACGAGAGAACCGGATATCAAATAGTCACTAGATCAGGTAAACAAACAATCCCTTCCGTGACACTAAAGTCTAGAGAGATCAACAACTTCCTGTGTGATGTCGCCTCTGTCCTGCTCCTAGGTTAGGTTAGGTTAACAGACACGTTGGACTCTTGTATGTATAAGGTAGAGAGTTTCCTTTGGGTTATATAGGCGTGTCATCAGTGAAAGTGCTCGTATATTGCGTCACTACACTGTGTTGACACTTCCAATCTGGCGGCCAGTGGTGAATGTGTGTTGTGGGCTTACTTGATCTCCTGTGAGTGTTAGAGATACAGACAGACAGGTATACATACATACATACATACATACATACATACATACATGGTTGAACAGATAGACTATAATGTAATATCACTCGATGTAATATATCTTCGTATTTAAAGGGTTACGGCCTCGTACTCTAGGAGTTATGGCACTGTACTCGGGTTGGTCTAGTAATCAATGCTGTTACTATAATTTGCTAAAGGCCTCTTTTATTGTACTCGGAGGTGAAATCGTACTCGAGGGATCGGCCATCGTACTCAAGAGACTAAACCGATAAGGCCAAGAACTAACTACCTCCAACACCAACAATACTTTTCACCACCACACAGAATCTTCTCTTTCTCCCTCACTATTCTCCAACAGTCTCCTCCAACCTTAATCTACTTCACAACAATGCTCCATTTACTGCCCCACATGAATTTTACCAGGAAACAAAAGCAACGCGTTTCCATTTGCAACATTTCAACCGATATTTTTTTTTTCCTCAGGTGAAACTTAGGTCCTAGAATATCACGTTAACCCATGAGTTCAGTTCCTTTTCATTCCACTGTTCCTCTGGTTCGCTGCTCCAAACTCGGATTCTCGTGTTGTTTTTTTTTTTTCTCCAGCTTTTCCATCATCTGTTCCTTCTTGCTGTTGCTCTCATCTTCCTTGAGAATATTTCCTTTATTGTAAATATTTTTATTACATTTGTGATTTTTTGGGGGAATTAGTTTGTTATTTCAGGTTTTTAATGTATTTGCATAAAAGTAAAATCATCAATATTGTTTTTTTTTTGTTTTTTTTTTACATATGCCAGAGCCGAAATTTAGTGCTTGCTCTTAAAGTATTGTATTTTACATTTCTTTCTTTATCGATAACACCAATCACAATAGTTTAAGGAGATAAATGAGTGTGGCAGCGGTTAAATATCGCAGTATTGGTGTTTTGGGGAAATTGGGTCAGGTATGTAGTGATCTCCTAGGACCCTGATGGAAAGATTTTGCTTTTTTTTTCTACATTGAACGTCATTCTCCTAAGGTTTTACGCATATCTGGTGTATATTTAGTGGAGAAGTGAACTAATAGATGGTAGATCAATATGTATGTTGCATGGATACGAGTGTTTGTTGCAGAAATATTAGTTGACATTAATTCAGTCGGCTTCATCCGTGTAAATAATGTTAGTTTGCATTAATTGCCTCCATCAGACGCCAACATAAGGGTTTCAGTGTGTTATAATAATGTTGTCACTGCGCTTTCACAACTAAAGTCTTTAAGCGCGTACCAAGGTTAATATTTACAATATTACATCAACAATTAAAATTATGAGAGGAAACTGTGCATGTGAGGCGTTTGTCCGTCCGTCTTTCCAATAATAGGGTTTCAAAGATCATCAGTCATTGTAATGGGTACACATAGCATGATACCCTTAGATCCATGGTCATACAAATCAATGAAGTCATCTTCTCCTATACCTTGACTTCAGATGGTTAGGGCCTTTGTCAATACTGCTTGTACAGAAAACACGCAACAAGGGTATTATCGCAATGTCGTTACAGCTAACTAAAAAGAAACTCAATACATTCTATATGAACTCAGTCATGTCGCACTTGGGGTTTAAATCTCACACTACATGTTAGTCAAACACATCAGGACAACTATTTAAATGAGAAACACACACACACACACACACACACACACACACACACACACACACATGACAAAGTTCAACAAACCTTCGATACACAAGCAGCAGCCACGCCCCACCGATCGCCTTCACTCACTCACTTGCCCCGGAATCAACCCATTGAATCTTTGGACAGAATGCGAGCGTTGTATCCACTCGGCCGTCTCATCCCTTCCGGAGTGGTCGAATTATTCTCCAGATTTTGCCTCACAATAATTTTTACGGTCACTTACAGTCTGTTGTTAAAACTATAGGAGTGAGTGGAAGGTGAGGGGGTGAGCCTTGATTGGTCCAACTTACTGTTATCCTCCATCATCACTAAAACAAAAATAATGTGTTTAATTCTCTTCCCGGCTGATACAGACTTACTCGGGTCAAGCTACTTTGGGTACCTCAGCCAAGCTATAGTGTGTACCTCTACTAAGCTATAGTGTGTACCTCTACCAAGCTATAGTGTGTACCTCTACCATGCTATAGTGTGTACCTCTACCAAGCTATAGTGTGTACCTCTACCATGCTATAGTGTGTACCTCTACCAAGCTATAGTGTGTACCTCTACCAAGCTATAGTGTGTACCTCTACCAAGCTATAGTGTGTACCTCTACCAAGCTATAGTGTGTACCTGGGCTATTTTCGTCAAGCCAGATATCATAGGAGAGTACACAGTATTTGTTTTTCTTATTTTTTTTTTTACATTTCACCGAAGGAATCTCTCGCTCGCAGGTCTGTAATTGGCTTCAATCCTGGAGCTATTGGGATCTTCACCGCCCTGAGCTCCTGCCGGTGAACTGCTGCAGCTGACGATAGAGTCATAGAAATATAGCTGCTTTTTTCGGTATCATAAATGTTTTGCTCTTTTATACAACGATAAAAATTTTATTCTAAAATTATAAATGTAGTCATCAAGAACAAACGATTTTTTGTGTTAATTTTTCAGTCGAACATTTTATATAAAAGAAAATATCTACGATATTTCTGTAAAATTATATGTTAGATTTTGTTAATGTTCAAATCCAGGTAATATTAGTTCACCTTAATCACACCAGGTAATATAGTGTTGTCGGATCAGTTTAATTATTACGTTATTTGTGTATGGTAATTCATAGCACACCTGTACTAAACACACCTACACTGTATTATTGTTTAGCTCTCCTACAGTTATATAATTTGAGAGTATTGCAATACGTACTAGCATTCATATATTTTCACACGTCTATTAAAAAACACACGCTCTCATAAATACAAACATAAATACGTTCATACATATATACTCGAACATACATACATACACATTCTTTCATGTATACATAGAATCACAAACGATCATAAACATACATACATGTGATCATACGTACCTAAAAAATACACGTGTGTGTGTGTGTGAGTGTGTGTGTGTGTGTGTGTGTGTGTGTGTGTGTGTGTGTGTGTGTGTGTGTGTGTGTGTGTGTGTGTGTGTGTGTGTGTGTGGGGAGTTACAGTAGCTAACAAAGTTATTTGGATTGTGTGATGTAGGCGAGGCTGTGTAGTATTGGCGAGGCTGTGTGGTATTGGCGAGGCTGTGTGGTATTGGCGAGGCTGTGTGGTATTGGCGAGGCTGTGGTATGTGGCGATTGGCGAGGCTGTGTGGTATTGGCGAGGCTGTGTGGTGATTGTGGTATTGGCGAGGCTGTGTGGTATTGGCGAGTCTGTGTGGTATTGGCGAGGCTGTGTGGTATTGGCGAGGCTGTGTGGTATTGGCGAGTCTGTGTGGTATTGGCGAGGCTGTGTGGTATTGGCGAGGCTGTGTGGTATTGACGAGTCTGTGTGGTATTGGCGAGGCTGTGTGGTATTGGCGAGGCTTTGTGGCATTGGCTAGGCTTCACCAGTACGAGTTGAGGAACGCGGAATTGGACATCTGACATCTAACCGACATGTTGTCAATAACTTAAACACAATTGTAGCATTACTTATTTAAATACTCCACGTTCCGGTTCTCCAGCACCAGCAAGAATAATTAATAATATTTACAATTGGAGAACATTGAACAATAACAATTCCCACTACTGAAATATCTGACGCGGAAAATTAAGCAAAGGTTCTTTTCTATCCTGTCTGAGTACAGTTGACAACATCTGTTCTCTCTCTATTAGCAGAACCTTCGCTATAGTCACTGTATCTTCTGCAATACCTCATAACAGTTGCTCTGAAGTAAAGGTAAATTCCTTGTGTTCCCCTAAAAAAAAATAAAAAAAATAAACCGGTTTATTCCTTCGAGTGGGAAATGGGAAGTCGACCGTACTGTAACAATCTCCTGTACCAACCAATCGTACCCCACTGTATCCAACACAACCGTCTCTATGTACGTACAATATTTTCAAGTGGTCAAAGATGTAGTGATGTAGTGAGACTAAAATTGAACATCACGAAACTTGGTGGTATGTATGTATGTATAAATGAATGAATCAATTTCAGTTTGTATCGTCAAAAGAAAATCGGCCAAAACTTTTTAAATGCACAATAGAAACAGTATCCTTTAAGTCATAAGCGATAATCTGATCCACTTATCAAAAGGTTAACGTCCTTATCAAATGTGTATTGTGTATTGACCGACAGGTGATGACGGGGTGAACGAATGTAAATGATTGAACAGGAAAGCCAGATGGTCAGGTCACTTAGAGAACGTTAGGAGAGAGATGATGAGAAAGACAAATAGACATGGTAAGAAAGAGAGTGAGAGATGGGTAGACACTGATAGACAGAGAAATATACTGAGACAGAGAGAGATAGACTTTGAGACAGACAGAGAGAGAGATCACCACAGTCTCTCCCACTCACACACCATTAACGGGTACTACTCCCAACACTACCTATCCACTCATAACACCTCAGTCATTAATTAGGGTCATTAATATTTGTCGGTGGCCGCAGCAGGGAGCAACGGTAATGATGATAAACTGCCCCATGAATTACATGTGAAAAAATAATGAATTTACTGAGCCATTACTAAAGTTTCTCTTAATCACAATTTTGACAATCCCCAAATTTATAATGATTCAATTAAGCCGGCTGTGGGGGGGGGGGAGGCGATTATAATGGGGTCTTATTGTGTGTAAATAATAAATTACTCTCGTCCTTCCTGACAGAAATGAAAGAGTCAAATACTGTTTCATATCGCAAATTTTATTTTACTTATTCTCGGAAACTAATAACGTGTTTCGATGATTCGTTGATTTGATGCTTTGGTTAAGTTAGACCATAAAAAAATGAAGCTTCTGACCAATAAAGCTTCGAACCAATTAACTTTTGGACAATGAACCTTCGGACCAATGAACCTTCGGACCAATGTACCTTCGGACCAGTGAACCTTTCGGCCAATAAGAAGCTTCAGTGCTACGACAAACTCCACTGACGTCATAGGAAGCTTCAGTGTGTGTGTGCGTGTGCAATGATCAGCAACATCGCCTCGCAAGTGGGTACTTCCGAGCTCAGTCCCCGGGCAGGGTAAGACTATGGGCACATTTCTTAATACCATTTGTCTCTGTCTACCCAGCAGTAATTGGGAACCTTAATGGTAATTTATTTGTAGAGCGTGTTCCGGGGTAATGGTTAGCCAGAGCAGTTTGCGAGTTGTCAGCCATCCTCGAACACGAGGGGTAACCATATATATATATATATATATATATATATATATATATATATATATATATATATATATATATATATATATATATATATATATATATATATATATATATATATATATATATATGTTACCACATTAATATATATTTTACTATACAAATGATACGAGTTATAATTATGAATATATATATATATATATATATATATATATATATATATATATATATATATATATATATATATATATATATATATATATATATATATATTTCCTCATAATTATAACTCAGTATCATTTGTATAGTAAAATATATATTAATGTGGTAACATGTAGCTGCTCGGTGTTGGTGTCTCACCAGCCTCGCTGATAACGTCTGTCACTTCCATGTTGTCACCACTGATACACTATCTCGCTGCTGCACTTAGCAACTCCTACAGGCACCACTGTTATGGCTGCTCTTGCGGCTGGCAGCATCCACATCTCTCAGGGCCTCACCTGCATGCCAGACCTAGACCGAGTAAAATGTGATGTAAGGACCCGTGTTGCACGTCTTTATTTTTAATTGGTTCACCTTGCAACGGTGAAGAGGAGGCAGCTTTGCTGTTGCAGCTGCATGCACCCCTCTCCATCTTTATCACCATCATGTTGGAAGAGCAGAAGGAGACACCTGTGTTGGGATGACTGGAATCACTTTATATTTCACTCCAGCGTTGAGGTAAAGCAGAGAACCAGCAGTATTTACGTGGCTTCTGCTGCCGCTAACAACCCCATCTTTCACTGCAGCAACCTGATGTCGGAACAAGGAGGCAGCTGTGTTATGAGGACCACAAGTGCTGTCAGCAGCCCGGGACACTCCTGACTGTGAGAGAATGTCAACAGCAGTGGTGTAGTGTCGCTTCTTCTGAGCCCACATCCTTGTGTACCCCGCCACAACACTCAGGGGGCATTTATAGTTTAGGAGTTAGTGAAAATAATAATAATAATAATAATAATAATAATAATAATAATAATAATAATAATAATAATAATAATAATTACTGTATTATTAAATATTTCCGGTTTAAACGTAGGAATAAATTTAGATATAATAAATACTGTTACGGATGAAATGTGGCCGGAGAGACAGAGATATAAAGATGTGAAGTGACTGAAAGAAGAAGTGGCCTCAGGGGACGGACGAGAGGCAGTAGAGGAGGAGTGGCAGTGGGGGAGGAAAAAAATATACCCTTCGTTTTTTCTCTTTACAAATTTGGACAGCTGTAATATCTCTTGAGACGGATGAATTTCTTCCTACTGTGATCACATCTTGCAAGAAAAATAGGAGAATGGTGACCAGTTTTCTCAGTCGGGTGAAGGAGGCGTCGACAGCGGTGGGTGGTCATGTTGGAGGAGAGAGATGGTCCCAGTAGGCAGTTATTCGTGTGGTGATGAGTTGTCTATTAAAGATTATAGAAGTGTTTGATGATTATATGGATCAATATTGTTTTGGTCTATAATTGTTTACCATTGAGATTCTTTTTTTCCCTCTCTTTATATTTCTATTTTGTTGTCATTTGGTCTTTCTGTATATATTAGTGATATAGATAGAGTATTTAGCCTAACATTAACATAGAGAGATTGGTTGAAGTACAGTCAAGCAATATGATAAAAAACAAGAGAGAACAATGTCTTTGTTAACACAGGGGAAGAGTTTTACATTGTGTTGTAAAAGAAATTGTTGGAGAGGGAAACAAGAAGAAGACTCCTCGGAGGACCAGCCAGACGTCCCCCTCGAGCAGTAACTCAAGGCAGTAACTGGAACAATGGCAGACAGCAGGAGGAGGAGGATCACTTGATACAATAATAAAAAAAAGAGAAATATTTAAAAAACAAAGTCCCCAAACTATTCTCCAGTGCATGAAGACAAAGAAGCAGCAGCAGGAGAAGACAACAACACTCATGCTGTAATGTTCTTCAAAAACTGGAAAAAGTAAACACTAAAATAAATTTATATCGTTTTAGTTTTGTACCTTGTAATAGGAACACGTACCTCACTTGTTCCCTTCACCATCCTCTCTCCTCTCTCATTTGTTCCCTTCAACACCACCTCCTCCCTCACTTGTTCCCTTCACCACCTCCTCCTCTCTCATTTGTTCCCTTCACCATCACCTCCTCCCTCACTTGTTCCCTTCACCACCACCTCCTCTCTCATTTGTTCCCTTCACCACCACCTCCTCTCTCACTTGTTCCCTTCACCACCACCTCCTCTCTCACTTGTTCCCTTCACCACTCTCCCCCTCCCGCACTCCCATTATGTAGTTAGTTCATTAGTATATTAGTTCACTCGTGTTGGTTGCAGCAAAAACAAAACACTCATAACGACAACAACATCCCCACTAAACCCTCAACGTTAAAGTCATATTTTCTCATCACATTTATGTTTCTACGTGACAATGTTGTTAGTAAGAGATGGAGCACAATGCTAAAATGTCATTATTATTTAAATAGTATAAAAGTTCATCTAAAAACTACAGAGAATAACAGTAGGCGAGAGATCTGGTACAGCATACATACCCCCTGTTGCATCCTGTGTATAAACTGCATTGTATAGGGCTTTATGGGAGAGCTCTTCTGACAGGTCACTCTCAATGTGTTAGGGGAGGAGACTGGCTCTCGGAACACACACACACACACACACACACACACACACACACACACTGTTTTAGTTCTCATCTTCTACCGTCTCATCGTTTTTCACAAAAATTGTTGTTAGCGGCAAAAGCAATACTTGAATGGCGAGTGTTTCAAACCACGCATCATAGCTGAGAAACCACACATTTAACACCTTCACACCCTTGAATACAATAAACTAACTCCGCATTGTAACTGATTTATCGCGACGTATAGAAAGTGGTTGTTCATCCAAGAGGTAATGAGTATGTCACTATGGGGAACATTCCAAAGGACTCCTGATGGCAGTGATTTTCGTCCCACCACAATATTTCAGTGACTCCACCTCGTGTTCTTCTTGGTGACTTTTCTTCAGTCTTGTGAGAAGATTATAATGAAAACAAAATTTATAAAAGTCTTCCCAACTTGAAATTAAACCGCAAGATTCATGATGCCAGGTGTGTGTGTGTGTGTGTGTGTGTGTGTGTGTGTGTGTGTGTGTGTGTGTTTTGCCAACCATGTGACTCTGTGTTGCCGAGTAGTTAACTGTGTATCACTTTACACAGCACTGAAGTCACTGCTTCTTTTCCTGTATCAAGACACTGGATAAATTTAGCAATTGGTTGGGAGGGTGCGGCGGCTGAGTGGTTAGAGAGCTCACTTCCAGTCCTAAGGGAAGCTGGTTCTCGCCTGTAGCTTCCCGAAATCGACTTCGCTATGACTCAGAACATAAATAACAGTTGTGGAAGGTAAGAAGGTCGAGTGCAGTGCCTGTCACAGTCTCCTTTGTGTGTAATATCCTCACCTTCAATAGACAGCGGATTGAAAAGGAGAGAAAATTGTGATAGCTAATATTTTACGGCGAAACGTTTAAATGAAACATTATACTTGGCTGCAGGTATTAACTATAGAGTAAAAATAAATCTAAAAAGATTGAGACGTAATGATTGCATTTGTCTTAAAAAAGTAAACTGAAAAATATTATCACTGAAGTGTTTAAAAAGTATGGAGTATAACCTTGTATCAATTATATATATATATATATATATATATATATATATATATATATATATATATATATATATATATATATATATATATATATATATATGGGCGATATTTATACGAGGTTTTATGGCCGTCAGTTCTGAACCAGGAATTTGGTCGCAGATGTTAATGATTTTCAAATACTGTTTGTGACTCGTTCATCGCACTTTTTGAATATGTGATGGAGAACTGATTTATGAGCGAATGTCAATTTCAGAAGCAGGATGGTATCTAGTGCAGGATGGTATCTGGTGCAGGATGGTATCTGGTGCAGGATGGTATCTGGTGCCGGATGGTATCTGGTGCAGGATGGTATTTGGTGCAGGATGGTATCTGGTGCCGGATGGTATCTGGTGCAGGATGGTATCTGGTGCAGGATGGTATCTAGTGCAGGATGGTATCTGGTGCAGGATGGTATCTGGTGCAGGATGGTATCTGGTGCAGGATGGTATTTGCAGGATGGTATCTGGTGCAGGATGGTATCTGGTGCAGGATGGTATCTGGTGCAGGATGGTATCTAGTGCAGGATGGTATCTGGTGCAGGATGGTATCTGGTGCAGGATGGTATCTGGTGCAGGATGGTATCTGGTGCAGGATGGTATCTGGTGCAGGATGGTGCTTGGTGCAGGATAAACCTCCTTTGGATTCCTGTTATTCTATCACATATAAGAGTGGCAGTATATTTCACTTTATAATATTACTCTAAAATTGGTCACCCACTCTTTTGACAGCCACGGAACTATTGCCCTTGGCGGCTATATAAGTCCACTGATGGTTCTGGTCTTTCTCTTTCAACTTACATTAACGTTGTTGTCACTAACGGTGTCTCTGGTCTTTCATTTCCAACCTAAATTAACACGGTTGTCAGTAAAAGTGGCGCTGGTTCCTCGTCTTAAAGGTGCTGTCAGTGGTCAGACCTTGCAATCACTCTTCTGCTTCACTTACCTCTGTGCCGTTGTTCCCTCCTCTTAAAGATACATAAGATGAACTGTACTGGACCTTGTGGTGTCGTTATCTTACATAAACTTCTCTCATTGTAATTATAATCCGGTCTATTGATACAGATTTACTCATGAGAGCATCAAATTATAAGGATACTATTTATTGCTCATACCAGATTTAATCGAAATATTAAGAGTTATTTCTTGTAAGCGTAGAAAATGACCGGAGAATGATGATGATGATGATAATGACCGTAGAATGATGATGATGATAATGACCGTAGAATGATGCTGATGATGATGTTCCTGAACGCTTGAGTGAACTACAGTCCCAACTCTTCCATTGCCTTTACTAACTCGGATATTAATTCTCATTATACGTAAGTAGCAAGAAATAACTTACATTAATATGAACACATAAAGATGTTATGAGATAGCGAGGCGTGTACGAGGATAGGAAGACCATTTTGTTAGACATATGAGTATTTTTATCTCAACTTCATATACTGTAAACCACAATTACTCCCACAATATTGATGTGAAAACGAGGCTGCCGGAGGAGTGATGCTGCAGAGAACGAATGGCTAAAATGTTTCTTGATTGTGAGAAATAGTCAAGACTTTTTACTTATATTATTAAAACTAACAAGTCGATGTTTCTCTTGGGTAAAACTTGTGGATAAGAAGACATACAATACCATCTGGTAATGTAATATATCTTACCTTTATATATTCCATTATAAGCGCTATATAACAGGTGTTCTATCTCAGGTAACTATATAAAAACTCCTTAATTAGTATTCCCAGGTAACGTCGGTGATGAAAAAAAAGATAATCCAAAAGCTGATTAATCTTCAGTATATTTTTTTTATAACACTGTAATGCTATCAGCGAATTCAGTTATATGCGTTAGGTTAAAATTTCAATATGATAAATTATACAATTCTCGCCCGTAAGTTTAATTTATATGTGACGTAAATTATAGCACATTAATATTTTTTTGTGATAATGAGAGCAGGTAACCAGACTGTGTAATACCTGATCAATTGGGGAGCATGATTAGGATAGGATGGGGTTAAGATTAGGATAATATAGAATAGGACAGTAGGATAGAATTAAGAATAGGGTGGGATAGCATAGGATAGGCTCGGGTTAATATTTATCAAGTATATAATTAGGATAGGTTAGGACAGTACAAGGTAGGATAGGATAGGATAGGATGAGGTGTGGAGTCCTTCGTGAACCATGTCACTCAGTATAAGTGAAGCCTTCGACCTAACCTAACCTAACCTAACCTAACCTAACATAGTAAATAGATAGAGAATCCTCAAATCCGGCGTTAATAGAATGTATTTCCCGTGAGTGTCTGTCTGTGTCTGTCTGTCTGTGTCTGTCTCCCCCCCCCTTTTACGCCTCGTTTTTCACCATTTTATCGATATATATTTTTATCCCTTACAATCTCTACTGTATAAAAAAAAAGTGTTGAATTGAAATCAGAGACAAGCGTAAAAAAACAACAACAACTAAAGTTAAATTGGCCCCCCAGGTTGACGACACAGTGGCGGTGAAATTATTTGACCGCTACCAAGTTGTTGTTGTTGTGTGTGCGTGTGCGCTCGTGTAGGAAGGTAGACATAACGTGCACCAGCGAGGTAAAAATGTGTTCTGTCACCTTTCATTCACCTGAGACCTGTTCTTTGATCGGGCATTGGTTCAGGTGTTATAACATAAGATAACCACTCACTAGTTCAGGTGTGTTAAGTTAATCAATCACTAGTGCAGGTGTGTTATGTTATAATTACCAGTCACTTTTGCATGTTTTCATCCTATTTCTCTACGTATAATTTCCTGTTTTTGAGTCAAGGTGAAAAAGAGGAAGTTTTGTGAGTAAATGTTATCTGTAAAATAATTCGTTTCGGTTTTCATCTGTGAGTAAGAAATGATTCCTCGGAAAATTATATTTGCCAGGATCTTACCTCGATGGCTTCACTAAATTGCAATAACGTGTGTGCATTGATACGAGCGAGGCCAAGATGGAATTTCAGCGATCGTAAAGGAAATTAAAACTTGAATTCAACTTCTCCAATGCGTAAGGCGTGAGGTGTTGACTACAAAGAGAAGATTAAATGGCAAAAAAAATGCTCTCTTAATTGGTCTTGGAAAGAAGGTGTCTCTTGCCATATACTGGTAAACTGTATCAATCAAGACACTGGGTGATACATACCGAGAGGAGACAATCCCAGGTCTCATCACAGCATCACAAGCCACAAGACACTACAGCCGTGGTTGCTTAAGGTACTTTAGCTGCCAGTGTCATAAACTATCGAATAAATAGTCTTAGTAAGTTACAGTAGAAAGCTTTTATTTTCTTGAGACAGACACAACCACAACCATCTTCAGAATGTTACCATCTGTTCACCTGACGAACCTGACGACTATGAGTATAGATTAAGTGGATAGGTTAGTATAGGCTAGACTAGGTTAGGCTAGGGATAGTTAGGTCAGTTAAAGTTAGGTTGCTATTGATGACATTCACTGATATATACAACAATTATCATAATGACTACACTTATGTGGCCATTAGTTCGAATTTTCGAGGGAAAAACATGTTGAAATATTATTTTTACGCAATTATCATAAAACATAACGAGATTAATACTGTATATGTATCCTGAACACTCGTGAATTTTTGCTGCAAATCTAACAAAATATACATCTATCTGTCTATCGCTCCATCTACCTCACTATTTACGCTAGACAGAAATATAGCTTGATGTATATAGTTAATACGTACTCGTGAATATCTTTCTGAAAATAAGGACCCGACCGTGGTGGTAAAATACAGGGAGACGACCAGTGGGTGTAACACGTGAGGCGGTGGTGGAGTTGATCCCTGTATTGAGATGGATGTCTTGCCCGCAGCCTGCCAAG
This sequence comes from Homarus americanus, assembly GCF_018991925.1. Classification (NCBI taxonomy): domain Eukaryota; kingdom Metazoa; phylum Arthropoda; class Malacostraca; order Decapoda; family Nephropidae; genus Homarus; species Homarus americanus. The sequence continues at coordinate 92,682 of NW_024734270.1, read as the reverse complement.
GAGGAAAACACGTCTGGAAAGTGTTGTGTGTGTGTGTTTATGTCAGGGTGCGTCAGGGTGCGTCAGGGTGCGTGCTTGTGTGTATGTGCTTACTTATATATACAAGTATATGATTTCTACGAGTTTGTGACAGTGAGTGAATTTCTACATGCTGTGTGTGTTTCGTAATAAAAATGGTGCGGCATGAAGGTAGCAAGAGGAGCGAGGTGGTAGTATACTCGTACACACACACACACCTATGCCTCCCTTACCTGGTCTTCCTCCCTAAATGCCACACAACGTAAACACATAGAAAAAGTGCAAAAGAGGGCATGCAAGCTTATTCTCTCCCCTTCCTACTCCACATATCAAGAAGCGCTCAACACACTGACCCTTTCGACTCTCACTGACCATCACCACGACCTCATCTGCAAATTTGGTAAGAAACTTCTACACCATCCTCGACACCGGCTCCTACTACCACCTGAGATCCCTAGTCCGAGAATTGCTGTTCGACACCGCAACCGCATCCAGCCCATACGTGCACGAACTGATCGCTATAAGAACAGCCCAGTCCCAACCATTGTAAAAATTATCAATAACTTGTAATAAACCAGTGTATTCACTCCCAGTAAATCCTACTTCTTGCACTGTCACTATGTTGAAATGCCCTGTAGTTTGAGCTTTTCCCCATCTAGTTATTACATATCACTTATGTTACTTGTATATTATTTGTAAATCGAAACCAATTATGTAATTGTATATTTTCAGCCTTCTGGCTGCTATGCTCTTTCAATAAACCGTTAATTATTAATTATTATTATTCTTATTTCACACACACACACACACACGCACACACACACACACACACACACACACACACACACACACACATACACACACACACACACACACACACACACACACACACACACACACACACACACACACACACCCTGCGACCCGTGCGAGGCTTCCCGTTTCCGCTGCCGTAATCAACGTCTTTACATATGATTTGAAGTTGAGGAAATTTACATGTGAGATTGCACGAATTGTGGTTTCATGTAAACAAACTTTCTCCCACAAAATTATTATACTTAACAGAATTTATTTTACCAATCTAATATATATATATATATATATATATATATATATATATATATATATATATATATATATATATATATATATATATATATATATATATATATATATATATATATATATATATATATATATATATATATACTGTAGTTAGTTTGTGTCTAGGCCTATCCTTCATCTCTTGTGTTACTGTTTATAAAATCTTGGTTTATTTACTCATAGTCATATATAATTACAGTAATGAAAGCAGAACTGTGACCTCATTCATGAATGTTGTTTCAGGCAGGATGGTCCATTGGTCCCAGGGTGATGCCAAGGCTTCCTCTACCACCAGGGCAAGGTGAGCACTACTGCTGCTATGAGACCAGGGACAAATATCTTTAATAATTTTTGGTGTTAACTGAAACAAATTTCAGTATCATGGTTGTTCCTGTTAGTTGAAAAGTACAAGTGATGGCAAAGTTTTTGGACACGTTTTTTGTAACAAATAGATGGTTATCTAATAGGAGAGAAAGAAAATATGTAAGAATGTGAACCTTATGATCTCAGGAAGGCTGAAGGTCTAAACCACTAATGGTGGCAAACAACATTGGATTAAATTTGGATCCAGTCAGATCTTAATGATCATTCCCGGAATGAGATTAGGCTTCTCTTAGTTATCTGGTTCTCACTTTAAGACATCCCTCCAGTTTGTTATGGTCTTCCTCTCTCACAAGCTGGTACGTTGGTAGTTATTTTAAGGAAGTACAATATTCCTACTTGAATGTCGTGTTTTGCCTTTCAAATAAATATTTCGTTGTAAAACATGGTGCTACTTGACAGGCACCGATTATTTCTCAACGTTGTCTTTTTCTCCATAGACTCTTCAGTTTTCACGGCCACCTGCAAAGAAGAAAACTTAAATTGATTTTTTCACTGGCATTTGGCAGCACATGGCTGCCTCCACTTGAATCTATCGATTTTGTTTTTCGCCTATGAGCAAAAAACCTTTTCCCTTTGCTGGTGGACAATTATTATCATCACTCCTGGGGTATTTACATTAAAGTAGTTTCTGGGTAGACAAAGTCTCGAAAATTTTGGATAGGTTGCTGGCTCACCCTCGGGGCACTACTAGTTAACCCAGTTGTGATTGAGTACCTAATTTTACAGTTGGGGAAAGTGAAGATGGTATATTGCAGTGCCTTCCAAACTGCCATGTTGTGTGCCAAAAACAGGTTTAGTTTTGTTACAGATTATTAAAACCTCTAGTTAACAGTATGGTGACTTTCCATAACACTTTTAATTATTACTTGATAATTATGTAAGATGTTAGCCAATAGCTTCAAACCCGACGACAAAGTATAGTGTAATCACGTTAATGGTAGTTAATTAAGTAGTTATCAATTATGTGTGGTAGAGGGGAGGTAAAACGTACAGTGACAATTTTCTTCTTATACTTAAAACTTATTTATATACAAAATAATAACCATAGGACCCAGAGGCCGGTCAGAACATAACACAAATGGCTGAGGTCCTGGTATCATCCACTTGAGGGTGTGTGGCTGAGGTCCTGGTATCATCCACTAGAGGGTGTGGGGCTGAGGTCCTGGTATCATCCACTCGAGGGTGTGTGGCTGAGGTCCTGGTATCATCCACTAGAGGGTGTGTGGCTGAGGTCCTGGTATCATCCACTAGAGGGTGTGTGGCTGAGGTCCTGGTATCATCCACTAGAGGGTGTGTGTGGCTGAGGTCCTGGTATCATCCACTCGAGGGTGTGTGGCTGAGGTCCAGTGTCTACCTTAAGGACCAACATCTTCACTAACCTTTACTCACCTGATGTTGGTTATGAAATGGGAGATGATAATTATACAAAAGTTTAGAAAAAGTTTGGGAAAAATTTATTTACAATTCCTCAAAGCTTCCCTCCCCCCCCCTTACCCCCAACCCTCAGTGAACTCGATCTCGAAACATTTTGAAGCTAACTTTCCTTTCACGGTGTGTTGAGGTAACCCATCCGTGTTATAAGTTCTTTGTTGGAGTGAAAACGACGACTACGAAGCAATACCTCAGCGTTATTCTCAAGTCTGACAACACATTATGAGGAGGTTTAGTAAGAACAAAAGAATCCTCAAAACTAATGTTCGTCTCTTAATGTTCACTAGCAAAGTTCCTTCTGTTCGAGGTAAGGATCATAGACTGCATCACTTGGATTCCGTCATCATCCGGATTATTTCCCAGTTTGTCCAGTTCTCCCACTGACCGACCCGGAGCGTAGATCAGTGTCTGCTCTCGTTCCATTAATTTATCAACAACCGATCATGTTGATTAGGTATACCGCCCAGCTCATCAGATTAGTGTAAGACTCTTTAGATACTTTTTGTATCTCCAACAATACGATTATGAGTTGGATTCATTTGGGCAAATGGTGAGATGGTTACCATGGAAACACTGTCAGTGAGGCAACTTTACTTCTAATGTTTCGTCACGTATGACTTTTAACGCCAATACGGTTATGTACCTAAAATCCCGACGTAAAAAGTTTAATAATTTTACGTTGGATAAAGACGTTTAAGCCTTCGCAGTTTGAGACGCGGTGCACTTTGTCTAATATAAATATTGCGCTGGTCACATTGGCCAATTTGGCACGATATCCCGTTACAGGCAGCGAGGATATAATTCACTATAAACTAAGCGTGGCCGGCAAGGCACTCTACCGCCTTCACTTCCTAATTGTAAAGTTAGGTACCCAAACACAAGTGAGTTAACTGGGTGTAAACCAACGTCCCTTGGGACTGAAGGCGAGCGCTGTATCCACATGGCCGCCACATCCCATTATTGCCATTAAGGCTTTCTTTAGTATATACAACACATTAATTATGGAAACTGCCACAATATAAATACAAGTTTAGTTCATAGTTTACTTTTGTTTAGTTACTTGCAAAGTCTATATCGTTATGGGTAAAAACTTTAGTCTACAATTTTGCAAATAGTCAAGGAAAAAGTCGAGACTTCCACCAAGTCTGAATAAGCCACCAGCTTCAGGGTCACAAAGGTTTAATACACTTGGTGCCAGAAGTTGTAATAATGCCTCCACTATGTTCACAGTAAACAACAATAACGTCCAGTAATAACACCACACATTTGACACTCTTCCTTCACTTACCATTTACATAAAGTTAATGTACTGTAAATAATCACGCACGCTCACACACACACACACACACACACACACATATATATATATATATATATATATATATATATATATATATATATATATATATATATATATATATATATATATATATATATATATATATATATATATATATATATATATATATATATATATATATATATATATATATATATATATATATATATATATATATATATGTAAATCACTGTAGGTGCGTGATCTAGGTATATGCTGATAACATGGTTATCATATATATATATATATATATATATATATATATATATATATATATATATATATTGGTATTGGTATTGGTATTTACATGCAGGTGATTGCATAGGTTTGAATCAGAGGAATATTTATTTTACAAAATTGGTATATATTCGTACAATAATTACTAATACTGCGAGCATCTGCCCCACCTACACACCATTTCTTGAGCGTTGGTTTCTTAGGACGTTTTTCAGCCTTGACAGATTTATTTTAGCGCATTCGTTTTTTTTTATTGGAATCTTAACATTCTAAACCTTGCGTGAGTGTAAAGAAACGTTCAGCCAAACATACGATCAAGAATTTATGTGTTTGAGTCTCGTAATTTGGGTGGAAAAAAATCTGATTCCGGACGTTTATATCAGCCTGCAGTATATCCACGAGAAGTTGTGACCCGCGAGCAGTAATATTACATACCGTAAACCACCTCTGCCACCTGACGTACTGTATAGTGAGTCACATTTTACGTATAATGATAATCGTCCCATTAAGTCTTACACCGGAACTAATGCTTTTGCCAAAATCATATAACTTTTACGGTTTTTTATGAACGTTAAATGTAAACTAATATATATATGATAAAATACGCTGTTTCTCTGAAGACTTTGAATACTGTCACAACACTACACCTGGGGTAGGTTAGGTTAGGTTAGGCTAGTTCTGTAATTACTTAAAAAAATTCCAGAGAGGGAAATGTTGTCAAATCTAATCACTGACGACTGACTTACCGACGACTAAAGATATCTGAAGCAGGATGACTTGAACTGATGAATGTAATAATTGACACACAGTCCTCCACTCTAAACGTTCTCAGGCTGTTTTTGACCAATCCTCTAAGGTTTTGTATCTCTCTGTGGACCAAGTTTTTAATTTCATTCACCCATCCCAGTCTCTACCTTCCCCTGGCCCTCCTCCCATCAACTTTGTCCATTAATATTTCTGTTATTATCCCACCATCACTAATTATATGACAATAGTATCTAATTTGTATTTTTCTGTACATTTCAAGTATTTCTCTTGAAGTTTTTGCTAATCTTAATACTTTTCCATTTGTTTTCCTGTCAGTGTAACTTATTCTTAACATTCACCTTTAACACCATATATCAAAGGCCTCCAACCTGTTTCTGGTGTCTGCTGAAAGTGTCCACGCTTCTGACCCGTACATCAGTCCTTTTCTTGCTATATAAAGCCTTTCAGCAGACCTTTATTCTCAAAATGAAGTCAATCTTTCTTTTCTGAATTAAAATACAATCTATTTGCTCTTGAAAATGTTACTTACATTATCCTGGAGTGAAATCCATGTATAGATATGCCTAGGTTCTTGTTCAAACCATGTATTTGCAATTATCATCTTGTTTTCCATACACAATTCAATTGCTATTTCTTCTCTTTCATTTCTATTACCCAATCCATGTGGTCCTACTCCTGGTGCTACTTTCCCTTTCCCAAGTGTTGCGTTAAAATGATTCATTAGTATCAGACACTCATTAAACTTCACGGTGTTTCTTGTTTTCTTTAAATCTTCATAATATTTTTTCTAAGACATCATCCTCAGTATTATTTGTCGGCGCATAAACCTGTATTATTACCATTACTAAACAAAACTCTATCTGACACTGCTCAGTAACCATTTACACTACTGCTCAATTTCTGGTTTACAATAATACTAACACCCCTCTCGTGTTTTTTCATCATCTGAATATATGAACTAAAAATCTTCACCACGAATGCTACCTGAACCTGTCTATCGTACTTTACTTATTTCCTAGAATGTCCCACAGCAGTATTTTTATTTCACTACGATCAAAAATAAACCTTAAATTTCCTCTATCTTCTTACAATGTCAAATCACATGGTTCATATCTAAAAAAAAATGTCCCCTGAGCTGTGTGAGTAATTTATGCTCGTAAAATATTTCCCGTTTTTCAGGTACTGTAATTGTGAAGGGTCAATTAGGTGGTCGACTTCAACCTATAAATTAAGGTTTTCGTAATGATTGTGGTTCTTGTCATATAATTCTCGTTATTTATTTATTTTTTCATTTGGTGACAGTCGTACTTAGTATTATTTGAAACAGGTAGAACGAACTGATCTAACCTAATAGAATCGAGTCTGCCTTGTCATATCTAACGTTTACTCTAACAGCCGAACGATCGTATAATTTGTACTGTAATTTAGTGAATCTGGGCAAGGTCAGGAACTTTGGATAGGTTTGATTATAGGTTAGGTAAGGTAAGGTAAGCTAGATAAGTTCAGGTTAGGTTAGATTTACTTAGATTATACGTTAGCTTAGGTTAAATTAAATTATAGGTTACGTTAGGGAAGTCAGTTTAGATTAGGTTAGGTTAGTTAAGGTTAGGTTAGATAATAAGTTTAGGTTAGGTTAGGTATTAAAAGCCATGCATGACACATTATCCACCATGATAAAGGACAAGTGGCCCTGGACACACTTATATTACAAAGCCTCTCAGCGGGAGACCATAAGGGGGGCGTCTCAACCTCCAGGCACCAACAACGTCTAATGAAGTTATCGCACCGTGAGACCTGGCAATGGCGGCGCTGCTGTTTATAGTGGTGGAGAGAGAGAGAGAGAGAGAGAGAGAGAGAGAGAGAGAGAGAGAGAGAGAGAGTGTGTGTGTATGTGTGTTTTATATTTATCGTAAAAAAAGATTATTGGATTTTATTAATATTGATAAGATTAAACAAAACCCTCTTTATATATTGACTAATTTTTGTTTTAGATTTTATTTTTTGACGGAATAAATAAAAAAAACACTTCAAAATAGGTATCAGATGATTGTATTTATTCTCCTTGTTGTTATAATGTAGTTCTGAGTTTCACCACCAGAGAGATCATTTAACATTTACTTAGTTACTTCATTCACTAAACAAGTATGATAGAGGACTTAAAATAACAACAACAGAGAACATTAAAACAACATATATTGATGAAGGTAAACAAGTGATGTATCTCTCATTACCTGTTGATGATTATAGCGACCAAACTAGTTAAAAAAAAAAACCTTACCTGTTGAAGCACACCTGATTGAATAATAACACCAAGAGCAACATTGATGATGAGCTGAATAATGGTACATGATGTTGATAGATTCATTACGTGACGTTGGTGCTGTGTGTATAAATGGGATAAAAAAAAAATTGATGCCTTGATGCAGGAAATAGCCACTTAGTGTGTTGAGCTAGCCATTAGCTCCGTCCATACCTCCCTAACTGTGATGTAATTATATAGTAACGGCACTATATCCTCTTAACCACATTACTGTAATATCCTCATAATGGGAATATAATATAATAATACTACACATAAACCCTTTAATTACTTGTGTGAATTTCTATTTTATTTTTATTATTTTGCTGTTTTACTTTTTTTTCTGTTTTTAAGTGAAATTTATCATACTTGTTATGTTCAGGATTCAGTTATTATTTTTTCGTCGTTTTGGTATTTTCTTCGTTCTGACAGACAGCCTCAAGAGGACGTAATGATTAATAGTGTATTTCTCTTTGCTATCTACTCTTGTATAATGTGTTTGTAGCGAGCAGTGTTGGTACAGTCACTCTTTAAATCAGGTTAACCGTGAATGACCTTAACATTTTTAATCTTTTTGGCATTGTTGTTCATGTTGAAGGCTTTGTTTGGCTCAGTAATTGTTAGCTTTTGGGGTCACACTGACGATGGTATCATAGAGACAACCGAACAAGGGTAACACCGTAGCTTCGTGGTTATTCAAGGGCGGCAAGATTGTATTTCGGTGAGACAGGATGACCTTGACCTTCTCTCACCAGGAAGACCTTGACCTTCTCTCACCAGGAAGACCTTTAACCTTCTCTCACCAGGAAGACCTTGACCTTCTCTCACCAGGAAGACCTTTAACCTTCTCTCACCAGAAAGACCTTGACCTTCTCTCACCAGGAAGACCTTTAACCTCTCACCAGGAAGACCTTGACCTTCTCTCACCAGGAAGACCTTTAACCTTCTCTCACCAGGAAGACCTTTAACCTTCTCTCACCAGGAAGAATATTATACAGGTGAAGAGGAGGAATTAATACTGAGGTTGAAGAGTTAAGTCACTCTTCCCTCACTGTAGCGGAGGACCAGCCATGATAAAGGGAAACATTGATAAACGTCAGCGGAATGAGATGATAGGCAGCCATCAGACCCGTTCCTCAATAAACGAGTGATAGATGTTGATGATTTAATAAGAGTTCTATATCATGTACAACCTTAGAGAGATGGCGTAAAGTACCTCAAGGACCTGGATAGTTCCTCGTCTGTCTCCTACTTCACGACCCTTCTTCAAGTCTTAGTAACCATAGTAACCAGCATGACGTCAATGGGCCGTAAGATCTACCCCCATCTGGTCCGCCGGGCAGGTGATCATTATTCATCGTGTATAAAAACGCTGGTAACCTTCAGCTGAATAAAAAAAAACGTTGTGTCAATTTTATATACTGCATATATGTATTAACATTTATCATGAAAGCAGTACAGGTGAAATCCATCAATCACAACCCAAAACAGCGATAGCAGAAACACGAACCAAAAATATTTGAAACAGTTTTACCATTTTTTTTTAGAGACAATTTTTTTTTGTTATAACGAGCAATACAATACTTGTGAGTTTTAAGGTAATGAAGACACCTGCATATTTTATGTTGTACAACGATGGTGATGTTTAATAAATTGTTAGTAGACTATCTCCACTATTCCCTTCAATAACACCAGACTATTTTATTCAGCTCGTCATAAGGGGCCGATGAATTTCAAAATGAACACTGCGACGCCTGTTGTCTCGGTAGGGTTGCCAGAATCTTTAATCGGTTGCGTCATATAGTCGAGCATAAAATCGTAAAGATACTTTTTTGGTTTGAGTGTACACAAAGGATTAATGTCGCACGTAAGGATGATTTTTGTCAAGTCCTCATGAAAGAATTAAACCCCTTTTAGTTAATAGCGACAGAACTTTATGAGCCAATACGCTTTTCGGGTTTTTTCCCTGGCTTATAAATATTACTAGCGATGGGATTTCCAATAAGTATTGACAACTAAAACTGATGGTACAATTTAGAAGCAATAACCTGTATAGGGACGAAGCTTTAGTGAAGTCATATTGAAAAAGAATTTACAAGGTACACACTAAACCCTGGTATTGGATCAGGCGGGTAGGGAGTGGTTAGCTTCCAGTAGAATATGGTCAACAAATGATTAGGAATAGGATTAAAATGTTAGTCTAAGATGGATTGCTTCCCAGTAGTTACTAAAAATCACTATCAATTTATTCACTCGACACGTAAACTAATCGTACACCCAAGACTAGAATAAACGTGTAAATAACTAAAAAGATAAGAAATAGTGAGAGTTTAGCGTATAACGAGGTACTAAGAATGGGTAGATTAACGGAAGGTCTATTGGAAATTTATAGAAGAGGAAAATAGTGTTATGTTTATACTGAAGGGTGATATAGGGTGTAGGAGGCAGGCGGTGATGTATGTGGCTCCTGAACCAGAAGACGAATGAGAACGTTTATAAAATACCTGTACATTCACATCACCGTGATCACAGATAACGTACACAGAAACATTCACAACATCACCGTGATCACAAATAACGTACACAGAAACATTCACAACATCACCGTGATCACAACGTACACATAATCATTACTACTAATATTTCATCAAGCAACATGACAGGTATTAACAATTGACGACCCACCGTAATATGACGTAAGCTATGATATACTTGAATGTGTACATGTAGCTGTTACGGCAGGTTAAAATACATACATACATACATACATACATACATACATACATACATACATACATACATACATACATACATGCATACATACTTGCGGAAAACACACATTGTGCCATCCTCCCTGGTGAAGATCTGTACAAATAGGGTGGTAATAACTGCCACATCTCACAAAACGTTCCAGCCACTCTACCAGGTATAAGTGCAGGCGATTAGTCAACCAAAGATGCACTGACCCCACCCCGGTTCTCGTGCTCACAATTTTACCTGGCAATACTTGGTAAAGGAAGGCTGTATGTAATGGTGATTGTGATTGGTGGATCTATTTTCGACTGTATCACTGTCAGGATAAATATTAAACAATCCAAAGGTAGAATTTTTATAATAATAAACTATTCATTGTTATTTAAGATCATGAGAAGTTTCCAAATGTTTGTTTATTTGCTGTGGCTGTAGTTGAGTTGTCAATTCCTGGAGCGTTTACCAGGCTGACTGCATCTACTAACACGTTGATCAAAATTCTAATGTATAATTTATTAATTTACTTCATTATGTACGGGGTCTGTCTCTCTTCTGAACACCAAAAGTGACGTCTCTTAGTGAAGGAGTGAAATACATGTACTGTTGTCATAACGAATAAAGAAGACACAATGTTGATCATTACTGCAGTTCTTGTTAATCAATATATCACTAACATCTTTTAAATCATCACTGCCATAGTTACCATGTTTCAATCGATGTTGATATTATCCCTTTTTAGATCAAGGGTTTATTTCGGCTGATGTTATTGTCTGGCGTAATGCAGAATAAAATACCCAGATGCACCGCTGCCCACAAAGGGTTAGAACACCTGTAACATTATCATTAACATCTGCTTCTGTAGTGATGACACCTGCTGCGATATAGATTACAGGTATTGCCCTCCTGAACCTTCCTGCCAATATAATCAACTCTCAGTCGCCCTCGTTATTTGGTTATTGAACTTCACTGAAGGTCCAATCACGGTAAAATCACCTTACGTCCAATACCGAACAGATTGGTATTAAATCTAAACCACCTCCAGTACGCTGCTGACACAAGACTGACATTATCAATACATCATTTTAGAAGACAACAATGATTACATTTTTGTGATATAATTGACCCCATTATGTCACATAATACAAATATGATAAGTGGATATCGGTTTTATTATTCATAGCATTTAGAACAGCGGTGCTTATGTTTTATTATGTATTCAAACAGTTCAATATATGCAAATAAATCTGGACTATTGCGCTATCTGATAATTAATTGAATTTTTCGTCGAACTCACTGAGGATTACGTGTTTCATTGAACCCACTGTGGGATATGGCTCATTGAACCCACTGTGGGATATGGCTCATTGAACCCACTGTGAGATATGGCTCAGTGAACCCACTGTGGGCTATAGCTCATTGAACCCACTGTGGGCTATAGCTCATTGAACCCACTGTGGAATAGAATTTGACCTAAAGTTGCAACAATTGGCGAACTTATTTTAATGTTGATAATAATGATAATATCTCTATCGGAATAATAATATAAACTATTAATAACAAAAGTAAAATAAAATAACAATAATACTAATAATAAACTTAATAATAACAAATAAAGTGTTGAATGGAATGTTTCCCTTGACTTACCTGTGATCATTATTCAATTTATTTACTATATTTTTGTTTACAATTTTATTAATCTTTTCAGAAAACTTAATTTAACTTTTTTTTCTGTCATAGTATTTTGATGTTTTCTTCTCGATAATTTAACTGAGATAAACTTTGTATAATTACTAAACTTTTTTATAATTACACATCACGTTTATATATTTTGATAAAAGATAATTAGATAACTTGATTATATTTACTTTCTTCATTAGAGAGTTACATTTGGTTACTTACACAACACCTGGAGATAAAACTTTTACCTGTAATTACGAACGTTATCTGAGTAAATCAAGAACAGTTTCAATCACGGACAGATCAACGAAGGATTGTCAGAAGGACTCTCTCTATCTCACGCCGAGTTAGTTGTTGCGGGGGATAATTAAAGACCCTGGTGAAAGACTTGTTCCTGAAGGGGGTTTTATATGTATCGTCGTCGTCTCCTACAGTATATTTAAAGGGCTTATGAGGGGTTGATTGAGAATGTAACTAGGTGGGTGGGTGTGCGGGTAGGTAAGTGTAGGTGTGACCGTGTGGGTGAGTGCGTGTGGGTAAGTGAGGTTGGGTGGGTAAAGAAGACGTTTTTAGTAAGTCTATAAGCCAAAAATTCAACGTCATAACTATGCACTTACACACACACACACACACACACACACACACACACACACACACACACACACACACACACACACACACACACACACACACACACACACACACACACACACACACACACACACACACACACACACACACACACACACACACATACACACATACACACAGACACACAGACACACACACACACACACACACACACACACACACACACACACAGACACACACACAGACACACACACACACACACACACACACACACACACACACACACACACACACACACACACACACACACACACACACACACACACACACACACACACACACACACACACACACTTCTGACCTTTAACCATGGGGTCACCGGTATAGATGCTGGCAGTGAGAAAGCTTATAACTATAAAAAGAAAGTCCATTGACATAGAGTGAGGTGAGTGAAGGGGCAGCTCAGTATAGCCTGGAGGCCTATTGGGGGAGAAAATCCGATTGTCTACCAACTTTTGCATCACCCTGTAAATTTCATACTGAACAATAAATCAAGATACGTTAACTAACAAAGTACTAGTTAGTTGAGTATTAACAAGTTGAAAAAATAACGATAATATTTGACCAACCAAAGAAAACGTAATAAATTGGAAACGTTGTAGAACCTGAACGTCACAAACCTCTTGGCGGAGGTAAGCTTACCTGGCGGCAGTTGGTAAGCGGACTACCAATTCTTTACCATTGCACAAATCCGCCGTACAAATCGAGCACTCGCCGGAGGTCTTGTGAACTCTCCCTTCTTGTACCTCAAGGGTAACCAGCTTAAGTTTTCCCGCGCTCTTCCATTTGCCCAAGGCGCCTTTGTGTTACCGACAACGGGAGATCAAGTCACTCCACCGCCGGCTTAGGTTGTTGTGTTGGCCGCCAGTGACAGACTCTCCAATGCCATTCCTTTTATCTTTTACTGAGTGCTGACCCAAAAACTTAGTCATCTTGTGAAGTGGTGTGCCAGGTAGTAACATCCTCACTTGGTTTTTTGAACAAGTTGTGTATTATTAGTGTTATTTAGTGTAAACATTTGAGACACTTTTAATGTACTTAACAGTATCTCGATTGTATAGACACAGATATACATAGCCATAGTTGCCTACTTCTGTTTCCTTGTGTTTATTTGAGGATGGAGCCGTTATAAAATGGCCCCTGTGTGCTTGCTTGAGTGCGTGCGTGTGAACCTATCTTTACAGTTGGGGAAGTGTGTGTGGTCGAGTGCAGTGTCGTCCACAATGATTCCTTGTGTACCGAAACACGGCTTAATAGACGCTGTCGTAGACCCGCCACACCTCTAACACAGTCAGTCTACCGCCACAGTAGAGGGTAAACAGTAGCACTCAAGACATTATAGTGAATAACTGTGAAGGACAGTCTAATGACGTCACCTAAACAACCGATCGATCATACAGTTGGAGTAAGTCCCACTCCCCAGTCCCCCCTCTCCCCTGCCCCCCTCTCCTGCCCCCTCCCCAATTCCCCTTCCTCAGTCCCCTTACGCCAGTCCCGTTCCTCAGTCCCCTTCCTCTGCCCTCCTTCCCGAGTCCCCTCCCTCTTCGCGTCACATACCCCAGCGACAACTGTTACCTCAGACCCACTCAGGGGACAAACTAGACATTGGGGGGGAACTATAAACAGTATATGAAGATTATATATACGTAGATAGAAATAAAATAATGCATACATAAAGATATACATAGAACTAAAGACGTGACACTCACCTCACCTCACCAAAACAAAGACAACGGGATCAACCTTGTGTTGTTGCATTATTAAACACTCAATGTTTATAAGTTGCGTTTAATTCGCTTTGGCAGTCTCCCACCACCAGCAGCCTCCCGCCACCAGCAGCCTCCCGCCACCAGTAGCCTCCCGCCACCAGCAGCCTCCCGCCACCAGTAGCCTCCACCACCAGTAGCCTCCGCCACCAGCAGCCTCCGCCACCAGCAGTCTCCCACCACCAGCAGCCTCCCACCACCAGTAGCCTCCACCACCAGCAGCCTCCCCACCACCAGCAGCCTCCCACCACCAGCAGCCTCCCGCCACCAGTACCAGCCTCCCGCCACCAGCAGTCTCCACCACCAGCAGCCTCCCACCACCAGTAGCCTCCCACCACCAGCAGCCTCCCACCACCAGCAGCCTCCCGCCACCAGCCCTCCCACCAGCAGCCTCCCGCCACCAGTAGCCTCCCGCCACCAGCAGTCTCCCACCACCAGCAGTCTCCCACCACCAGCAGCCTCCCGCCACCAGCAGCCTCCCACCACCAGCAGCCTCCCGCCACCAGTAGCCTCCGCCACCAGCAGCCTCCCACCACCAGCAGTCTCCCACCACCAGCAGCAGTCGCCCGCCACCAATAGCCTCCCGCCACCAGCGGCCTCCCCACCAGCGGCCTCCCGCCACCAGCAGCCGCCCACCGCCAACAGCTGCCCGCCACCAACAGCCGCCCGCCACCACCTGTCGTTCATATCTTCCCGAAAACAGGAATTAGTTTTCATATCTTTAAGCCAATGTGAACTATTCCTTTCAATGTATATGATATTCTGATCCCCACATCACCACCACATCTCTGCTATAAGAGAATGAACACACACACACACACACACACCACACACACACACACACACACACAAATCAGGGAATCCTCTTGGCCAGACCATGTTAAGCGCACTACCAACATGACATCGGTCTCTCCAAACCGTTTCGGGTCTTGAGGGAAAATTAATGATCAAAGTAGTAGACGCACACACACTTATGTCATTACTGAACCTTTACAGCGAAGTTTCTTGTATGGGGATTAGCGTGCGTGCGTGCCTGCCTGCCTGCCTGCCTGCCTGCCTGCCTGCCTGCCTGCCTGCCTGCCTGCCTGCCTGCCTGTCTGCCTGCCTGCCTACGTGTAATGCTACGACTAATAATTAACGGTCCCCCTCAAGAAACGTAGAGTGAGGGGCGATTTGATAGAGGTGTATAAATGGAAGTCAGGGCTAAAACAAAGGTGATATAACAAAGGTTACTCAGAGCTATCGAACCAGGAGCGAACTCGTAGCAATGGTTTAAAATTAGACAAATTTAGATTTCGGCGAGAGATAGGTAAACACTGGTTTGGAAGTACAGTAGTGGATGAATGGAACAAGTTACCGAACTTCATAATTAACTCGAATACGCTGGATAACTTCAAACATAGGTTGGGTGGATATATGAGCGATAGGGGTTGGGTGTAATCGAGACTGGCCAATATGGATCAATAGGCCCACTACAGTTTCCTCCATTCTTATGTTAGGTAAGTTCTTAACACAACAGGAGGAGGAAACATAGGGTGAGAGGCTGGTCTTAGCCCTGATGCAGCTGTGGTACTGTACAGCTGGATATGTTCGGAGAAGTATGCCAAAAGAAGTGGAGGGTAAAATATCATGTAAATACCTGTATATTTGCTTTTACACACATGAAAGGAACGATCCCCTCGCGAACATAAATCAAAATAAACACTGAGGTTTTAGCAATATCCCCCACTGTCGCTGTTCATTCACTTATAAGAAACACAAACACGACTTAATAACTTATGCTGCAACGTGAAACAACTTGGCACTGAATAATGATAAACTAACATATTTTTACTCCCTTTGTCTACTGTTACGTCATCCAGGAGAGAGAGAGAGACAGAGAGAGAGAGAGAGAGAGAGAGAGAGAGAGAGAGAGGATCATTGAAGTAATACATCATTAATAATCTCTAAAAGTTATCATTAGTAGTAATTAAGGCTTAATTAACGGTGCTATATTATCCAGGTAATTGAAACAGCTGACAGGAAATTAAGAATAAATAAACAGACTTACCTTCACAGACTTACTAATTAGCCAGTCGCATGCTGTACTTAACTCCTGTAACTCCAGGTAAAGGTTACAGTATCTCACAGACTCCCAGCGGTGTGTACAACTGATATACTGACTGTAATTTAATTCTGGATTTGTTCAAACTTGTTATTTCTTGTTCATTAAAAACAGGTCGAGCCATTTGCTGTAACTTAACCCCTTGAGTAAGATGCTAAGGCCTTGATTAACGGTAAATACAATGACTTAACCCTTGAATACAATGACATTATAATCAGGTTAAGTATGGTTGATGATATATGAAATGGTCTATGTTAAACTGGATAGGAAATTCCACCAATGGCTGAAGTAACATGGGAGTTATTAGAGTATCTGTGTAAATAGAACGCATAGTTATTAACACACACACACACACGAACACGCACACACACACACACACACACACACACACACACACACACACACACACACACACACACACACACACACACACACACACACACACATACACGTTATTTCGACTGAAGATTCATTGATTCGAGAGTTCTTTGGTTCGAGGATTCATTAATTTTATAGTTCGTTGGTTTTAAGGTTCATTGGCTTTGGGGTTCATTGGGTTGAGGATTTATTGCATTTGGGGTTTTCTTTAGGGTTCATTGATACGTTGGCTTACTGATATGAGTTTTCATTGGTTCGAGATCTGAAGGTTCAATGGTTCAAAATTTCAAATTGTCAGAAATTTTATTAGAACGAGGGTTCATGGGTCAAAAATTTCATGGATCTGAAGGTTCACTGGCTCCAGGCTTCTCCGGTCCCAGGCTTCACCGGCTCCAGGGTTCACCGACTCCAGGCTTCACCGGCCTCGGGTTTCACCAACCCCAGGGTTCATCAGCACTAGGATTCACCGATCCCATGGTCCACCGGCCCTAAGACGAAACTGGGTGAGGTGAGGTAAGACCTACAGTACAATATGTTTCGTCAGAATATAAGACACCAGTCAGCCAACTGTTGCATTCCCTGAAGATTTACTGCGTTGTCCGATGAAATAGTCACCAGCTGGGCTCTCGCAACGTCTACTTCCCTCGGCACTTACTGGTTGGTGGTACTGGTGGGTGGCACTTACTGGTTGGTGGTACTGGTGGGTGGCACTTACTGGTTGGTGGTACTGGTGGGTGGCACTTACTGGTTGGTGGTACTGGTGGGTGGCACTTACTGGTTGGTGGTACTGGTGGGTGGCACTTACTGGTTGGTGGTACTGGTGGCTCTGCATCATGCCCCAGGTAATAGTGGCCTAACTAAGATTACATTCTATCAGTGAAGGAAGAAATATTTGACGACACTCACCTAAATACCTCATATTTCTCCTCAAGATCAACATTTTTCGAATGTTTTACGAGATATTTTGAATTCGATAAATCCTCATTATTTTCTATTTCTCGCAATTATATTTTATCCCCTATATCAGAGGGAAGTATTTTTTATTGGAACTTGAAACCTTTTGATACCATAAAATGTTAAAAGTCTACTATCAAAAATACAAGATAGATTTTATTTCAAGATAAAATATTTGTTAGATTTAGCTTTAGTTGTCCAATTAGGTACAGACTTATAAATTTCCTTACGAGGAATATTTATTGTATGGAACTTGTTAAGAATTGGAAGATGGACTTAAGAAAATTATCTCATTTATACCGAGGAGAAAGCTGAGTACTTCTGTGCGGTTGGTTAATAAGGATGATAATTTAACAGAATGATGATAGGTTAATGGTTTAATTATGTAAGGATGATAGGATGATGGTTTAATTATATAAGGGTGATGGATTAATGGGATGAGGCTAGGATGATGGTTTAATTGCACAAGGATAATGGTTTAATTGCACAAGAATAATGATAGGATTATGGTTTAATTACATAATGATAGTGGATTAACAGGATGAGGGTTTTATTACTTCAGGACGATGGTTTAACCCTTTGAGAATGATGATTTTAACCCATGAAGCTGATAGTGAGGTGAGGTGAGGTGAGGTGTGATGTGTCTAGGGATAACCCACCTTATAAACCTGGTTCTAGTTACGAGTTTGATACCTTAAACCAATTAGATACCTGTCCAAAGTGACCAGGTGAGTCATAACTAAAAGTCACCTTTGTTTTATATAATTTAGGGGATCACCTGAAGATTAGACATCACTACTTTTTTCACCTGAAGATTAACCACAATAACCTAACCTCGGGGGCTTAAGTTAGGTTATTTAGGTTAGGTTTGGTTTGGTTAGGTTAGGTTTGGTTTGGTTAGGTTTGGTTTGGTTAGGTTAGGTTAGGTTAGGTTAGGTTTGGTTTGGTTTGGTTAGGTTAGGTTAGGTTAGGTTAGGTTAGGTTAGGTTAATCTTCAGGTGATTTAAACTATGTCATCGAACTCTGGCTAAAGAACAGATTAAACCCAACACAAGTGAACAAGATAACAACATCAATACAGTAATTGGATCTGGGAGAAATAAATAATTATATGTAACACTGAGTTGGCACAGTAAACAAACATGCACTTTATTCCTCGAGGGCGTACAGTCTGCTTACTACACCTTTTTCCACTGTCCATTAAATGTTAAAGGGAAGCTTATGTAACGTGTTCGTGGCTTCTCCTGACGCTGTTGTGGGAATACATGGGTTCAGGTCACTACACAATGACCACTAAGTCATGGTTTAAGTGGGACTGTTACCTGGATCTGGGTAATGAGAGAAGCTGTCCCCTCCTAGAGTGTGTTGTGGTTTCACTCTGTTGACCAAACTGAGGGAGGACACGGGAATATGCCGTGGCTGGGAATATGCCGTGGCTGGGAATATAACTGGTCGAGGAATATGCCGTGGCTGGGAATATGCCGTGGCTGGGAATATAACTGGTCGAGGAATATGCCGTGGCTGGGAATATAACTGGTCGAGGAATATCTCGTGCCTATACACAATCATGGTCATTCAAGTCTTGTTATTTAATCGAAGAAGACGATGTGAGGCCAAGAGCTGTTCTCCCAAAATGAACAGAAACAAAGTGGAGATAATATTGACCAATTTCCATTAACTAATAGGTAGTAGGCAGCTACCAAATAGGGAGGTACTACCGCCTGGGAGGATATTGGAAGCATTGTGTTGTCTAATGGTAGACCCTGCTGCCATATGGCACCACAAAAATTGTGACCAAGTCCCAGGTTGCTGATCTGACTGACTTTCTGCTTCATTTACACACAACTGCAGGGTCTCAATTGCTTCTCTTACTTCCACAACACAACATACATATCGTTTCTCACTCTTGATCTGTTTTATTTTTCAATTTCTTTATTTATTTATGTTTCAATATATATATATATATATATATATATATATATATATATATATATATATATATATATATATATATATATATATATATATATATATATATATATATATATCTTGATGTGAAGTATAAAATAAAGATGGCGGGCAAGTATATTTTACTTTCGGTTAGAAAGAAAATAAATCGTCGCCTGAACCATCTAGAATACACATTATTGCAAGTCTCTCGTGTACAACATATTCTTATACTCCATTTTCTTTGATGACTTCAGGACATACTCGTGTAATATAGTCAGATTTTATGTTGAAAACTGAGCATAAGTATTGGCATGTCACCTTGGCAACACTTGAAGTCAAAATTCAAGGTTAGATTATGTTCGAGAAAATAACATCCCCCGCCCTCCTGCCACACACACGCGCGGTTCCATGCACTCGGAAAATTGCAATTTTGAGAATCTGTCATGGTAAGACCTTGGCAAATTTGATTCTCGAGGGAAGCATTTTCTAACACAGCCAACACTGGTTCCAATCATTACACCGCTGATATATATACGATTATATTTAACTCTTCAACGGGTAAAGACAAATGTTATAGAAATAGATATTAACGAGTAAAAAAAAAGGAAAAAAATCTTATCATAAAGGCATATTGTGTTTTTTATTCTTCTTCGAACTCTATTTCAATATTGCAATCCCTTCCTCACGATATTGCAGAGAAGCAGAGTTAATGCCATAAATATACTATAAATTCAACATTTTACTATTGATATTACATTTGACTGTCCCATAGGCCCGTTTGACGTCATCCTATCCTCTCATTGACGCTCACCACCACGACCTCCTGTGAGCGGTGTTTTATTGTGTGAAGTTCCTCGTCTGAGTTTCTGGTGTACACTGTTTAATTTTCTTTTAGTAGTTGTGCGTTTTATGGTTGTATATTCCGTTGGCTTATTGGCCCAATATTCTAAAGTTTTCTAGTTTGAGCAACGTTAACCTAACCTAACCGAAACATCCAGACTTAAGATATACTGTAAACACTTGTGAATTATTATCTCAAGCATGGAAGTAATGATGTAAGTGAAGTAATTGTGGACAAGTTGGACCATTAGAGAGCTAGAGTGGCTCATGTGGGGTGGGGAGGGGGGGGCAGCCTGAGACGCCTGCACCATTAACATCTCTCTCTCTCTAACACATTAACACGTTCCTCTTGTGCAGGTGTCAACACATGATGGTCTAGCCTCTATACTGTATCGCAACATATGGGAAAAGCCTTCATCCATCAGCCAGTGTCAGGCCCCTAATGGATGAGTGTTCCATCCACCAAAATACTTTCATAATCTGTCATGAATCTCCCCTGGCTGGCTTGAGTCTTGAAGCTTGTTAATTTGGGATCACCTGAAGATTAGACACCCTAAGTTACTTCACCTGAAGACTAGACATCCTAACTTATTTCACCTTATTTGTTCTTCTTGTTCATTGTTCATTATATTTGTTCTTCGCCCTCATTAGTTCAAGCCTCCATCATAGACTATCATTCTTCATATTGTATAATCCTTCATTCTATCATCCTGCAGCCCACAAACTTCATCATTCTTCACTCCCTCATTCATACCTCCCCACACACTCAATCATGCTACACACTCACTACCACACACTCACCACCACACACTCACACACTCATCACTACCACACACACACACACACACACTCACCACCACACACACACACACACACTCATCACCAACACACACACACACACACACACACACACTCACCACACACACACACACACACTCACACACACACCATCACCACCACACACACACACTCATCACCACACACACACACACTCACACACTCATCACTACCACACACACACACACACGAACTACATCATGCAACACACACACACACACACACCACCACACACACACACACACACACACACTCATCACTACCACACACACACACACACACGAACTACATCATGCTACACACTTACTACCACACACACACACACACTCACACACTCATCACTACCACACACACACACACACGAACTACATCATGCTACACACCTACTCACTCACTCCACAAACATTTTAAAATACTCCCACGAAGACCTCATATTATCGTGTTTACAGCCACCAGTAGCTTGCATCCATACATCAGCGCTGGCAGGATTATCATATGTCCCTCTCAGCGCAAGATGGATCATTATTACTCAGCGCTGGCGGGATCATCATATCTCCCTCAGCGCTAGATGGATCATTAACTCTCAGCACTGCCCAGATAATTATATCTCGGCTTTCATCCCATTACTGCACCTCAGTTTTGTTCATCCATTTCTCTCCTCAGCACCTCAGTTCGTTCTTCAGCGCCTCAGCCTTTTCCTCAGCACCCCAGCACATTTTCCTCAGTTCCTTAACACTTTTTCTCAGGTTGCGATTTTTTTTTATCAGTATCTCAACACTTTTTTCTCAGCAGCTTCCTCAGCACCCCAGCACTTTTCTTAGCATCCCAGCACCTTCGTCAGGTACTCAGCATCTCAGCAGTTAGATGCAAAAGCTTTTACTCCGTCTTCCATGAATGTATGAGATAAACATCTAAAATTACCAGCTCTTTCTTAAGTGCTCTCTCGTTCAAATTTTCCACTAAACAGTACAGGGAAACATATAATAAGCAGTATAGTAAATAGCTCACTAGTATATGCCGACCTTATAGCTATTTATTATATAGCTCAGTTATTCAATTCCTTGCTTACGACCTCAGTGTAGGGGAAAGGTGTGGACGTAGTGTGGATGGTGTTGCTACTGACTTCCCACCCAATGTTTATCCATGTAACAGTGTCCTGAAAGACGGATGTGGTGTTGATGTTTCTGTTGCTTGGACCTCTTCCTCCTAACCTAACCTAACCAAATAACAACGAGTGGAAAAGTTAACATGTGGAGAGCGTTGTTAATCAGGATGTTAAACTCGAGCCACCTGCAAGAGAGCGTGAGGCAGTAAACGTGGGGTGAATATTGTAGTGAACGTTGCTCATCCTAACTTCCTCCTCCCTTGCCTTCTTCTTAACCCCGCCCCAACCAGCACCACGTCGCAGCTCACAGCGTTATAGGTTAGTGACTGTGAAATAAAAAAAAAAAAATAACACAACACTGAAAGAATGTCAAGGAGTAAAGTTTGTTTTTGCTGGTTTTGTTTGTTGTTGTTGTTGTTTTGTGGGGGGTGGGGTGGGGGTGAATGGGATGGTTGGTGGAAGGGAGGGATGGAGAATAAGTGGGATGATTGGTGGGAGGGAGAATGAGTGGAATGGTTGGTGGGAAGGAGGAGAAGAAGTGGTTGTGACTCGTAGTTTTCAGTTTTTTCGTCTAAATATGTTTGTGTGTACATAAGTTTTTGTTTGTGTTTGTAAGGGAATATTTTTCATTTAAATTTTTATATATTCCCCTATTTGTTGTTGTCTTAGTATACAAGAGGGTCTTTGTGTTTACTTCGAGAACACTGCCTTTACCTGTCAGTTCACCTCGAGGTACAACTAACCCAAATCTCTGGAGCAAAAGATTGTGTTAACTTTTGGTTTTCCTTATCCTACTCTGAGTGTCTTCTGAATATTGTTGGGAGGGTGGATCAAGTTATACCTTCAAGGATCAGTGGCTGGTGGCAACACTCAATACATCCGATATCTTGTTGCTTTGGGGTCTTAAGCTAAAGTGATGTCTGCCATAATCCTGCCTCCATCCTGTACTACCTTAATGGCTTACACTTACAGCCATCCTCTCATTATCCTTCCTCACCATACTAACACTACGATACTAAGACATCTTACCAGCTATCGTTATGAAAGGTTCAGCTCTTGGTTGTTTCTTGATGCAATAGATATTACCTGAAGATACATATTAATCGTACAACTGTATAATCCTTCAAATGTTCCCTGGAGAAGAGTCAGCCAGCATCCAGGACATCCCAGTATCGTCAACCCCGCCCCCAGGACATCCCAGTATCGTCAACCCCGCCCCCAGGACATCCCAGTATCGTCAACCCGCCCCCAGGTGTGACATAACACGACTATCTACTAAGACCATTAATAAACAAACACAATATACCAAGACCACACCAATAATTTCCTCTTGTTGTAGGACGACCAATATCTCACAGACACGACCAGTCACCCCTCCGTAACGGGACATTGAGCACCTCTTCACACTGGTATGATAAAGTAACTCACACAAGAAAGACGACAACACGGTCTCCCATAGCTGTCGTCCAGTGAGCCACCAATACTCCTGCACCCCTTCTGTGTGAGCGACCAGTAACTTCATCCCTTCCCTTTGAAACATCAACACCTAGTCATCCCTTCTTGTGAACGACTTCTTACTGTAGTGAGTGAAGGTCCACCATCCTGTGTCACTGTTCAAATATTAACTTTATTTAATCTCTACATTCATGAACATTACGGCTATATTTTGTTCACCCCTTCACTACGATGATGCTACTTTGAATATTTTATTTGGCTAACGCTAGACGATTTGATTCTGCTCAGAGGGGAGCCCGTACACAAGGGATTAATAAGATTGTAGGTGTTATAATCATACTCCAGCATTATTACCTACGAATTCTTTTGACATAAACGATGATTTTTAGCTAAAACTGAAAGAGCGTAAGAGTGAGTTCGTCCAGTCCTCCTCTTACTAACAAGCTGGGGTGAAGTTTTAAACCCCGCCTATTGTTGCTGTCTGGTGGACCAGAATCACAAAAATCATACCTGTGAACTTTACAACAACCCGAAGCAGAAGGTCTTACTTTTATACGTATGTTCTTGTTAATAGCATATAAGTCGACTTGCTATTCAGGATGTATAAAATATATACAGAATATCTTTTGGTTAGTGAGTTACCTTTGTGAGTTGAATTTGTTGTAGAGAGAGAAAGTAAATTAACAAATACATCTACATTATTTGGCTACAATGAATAATATAAAAACCTGTTAAATAGAACAAAACGAATAAAAAAACACATGTAAAACTAAACTACATGAAAGTAACTTGTATTAAGAGTTAACCCGTGTGCACCGTGTGTATGTCAACGGTACACGGTATTGTTTAGTGTGGATCAGCGTTAACTCGTATATTCGCTTAGGTCCTCCATCGCTCACACTCGCCTTTACTGTAATTATCTCATTCATGTGCGGGACTGAGGCGAGGCTTGGTGATGGAGTAATAACAGTGGTATATATTATTCATTTGGGATATAGGTTCATTGATCCTCCCTCCCCTCTCCTTCCCTCCCCTCTCCTTCCCTCCCTCCCTCTCCCCTCTCTACGTAGTTTATCTTGTGAATCTCAAAGTAAATATTTGTTGTTTTATTTGTCTTGTAAACTTGAGCAGCGGGTCGGCTCTTCTGTCTCCACCTTAAGATTTGAGTTATTTAAGTAAACTATAACACCTCATTTTTCTTATTGTCCTGAAATGGAGACTTGAAAATCCTAATAAAATTCAATAATATTAGAAAAATGAAGGAAACTCCGGTAAATTAATTCCAAAGTTCATTTTATTTACTCCTGAGATATGATCCATCTCATCAGCGAACACAAACGAGTTTTAGAATAATCAATCTCTTTCCTCTGGTGGGTGACAGTCGGGCAGTAATCACCTGGACCGTCACACCTTCCTCATGATTGGACATTAAAATTATGACACTAAAATCTACAAGAAAGTTTATGATAGTTTATGGCTGTGTTGGCGTCTTATGATATAAAACGGATTAAAATTTAACTTTGTGTATGGATGAAACACAACAAGATCTGAGACGAGTTCGATAATATTTATTTATCTGTATAATACGATGAAATGTAGCCAGATCTCTTCCCTGACCTCCCGGCGAAGACTCACGACCACCACCATCAAGTTACGGTCTTATTTTAACCTTTTTCTACCTTATTAATAGTCTCCGTGAACTGTCTTAACTTTCTATACACGAATCAAAACATCACTCGTCGCTTTTTCTACTAAGTATTCTTATTAACTATTTACAATGACTAAGACATCAATCGATCACACCAGAAGATGAAGAACCTTTAATAACCTCTTAGATGTTATTAATATGTTAGTACCTCAAGTCACCCATACTATCTTGACTATTTGGCTATACTTAATGACTATCAATGATTGGCCAATGTGAATCAGGTGAGGATATTGTCTCGGCTGATAACAGAGAGAGAATTGTCTGCGGGATGTGGGAACATTCATAAGGAGCCAGCCAGTTCTTGGGGGTAAACACACACTCGCCATTGTGCTTTCTTCATGGTAATGTCTCACACTATTATGTATTCACACTACCATCCACTCTACCATGCCTTCATACTACCATGCCTTCATACTACCATGCCTTCACACTACCATGCCTTCATACTACCATGCCTTCATACTACCATGCCTTCACACTACCATGCCTTCATACTACCATGCCTTCATACTACCATGCCTTCACACTACCATGCCTTTATACTACCATGCCTTCACACTACCATTCTTCACACACATGGTGTAACACACTTACACCACCGACATACACATCAGGTCAGTACGATATTATTTCACTCTCTAACCCAGGGAGGTAGACAGACAGGTGTGTGTGTGTGTGTGTGTGTGTGTGTGTGTGTGTGTGTGTGTGTGTGTGTGTGTGTGTGTGTGTGTGTGTGTGTGTGTGTGTGTGTGTGTGTGTGTGTGTGTGTGTGTGTGTGTGTGTGTGTGTGTGTGTGTGTGTGTGTGTGTGTGTGTGTGTGTGTGTGTGTGTGTGTGTGTGTGTGTGTGTGTGTGTGTGTGTGTGTGTGTGTGTGTGTGTGTGTGTGTGTGTGTGTGTGTGTGTGTGTGTGTGTGTGTGTGTGTGTGTGTGTGTGTGTGTGTGTGTGTGTGTGTGTGTGTGTGTGTGTGTGTGTGTGTGTGTGTGTGTGTGTGTGTGTGTGTGTGTGTGTGTGTGTGTGTGTGTGTGTGTGTGTGTGTGTGTGTGTGTGTGTGTGTGTGTGTGTGTGTGTGTGTGTGTGTGTGTGTGTGTGTGTGTGTGTGTGTGTGTGTGTGTGTGTGTGTGTGTGTGTGTGTGTGTGTGTGTGTGTGTGTGTGTGTGTGTGTGTGTGTGTGTGTGTGTGTGTGTGTGTGTGTGTGTGTGTGTGTGTGTGTGTGTGTGTGTGTGTGTGTGTGTGTGTGTGTGTGTGTGTGTGTGTGTGTGTGTGTGTGTGTGTGTGTGTGTGTGTGTGTGTGTGTGTGTGTGTGTGTGTGTGTGTGTGTGTGTGTGTGTGTGTGTGTGTGTGTGTGTGTGTGTGTGTGTGTGTGTGTGTGTGTGTGTGTGTGTGTGTCACCTGCAGAGTCTTAGACAGTGAATGTGTGTTGGTTTTACGTTGGAGAAAATTGCATACTGTCAGAGTTAACAAAATAGTGAAATAACTTTGTGTATACGTTTGAAGTTGTAGACGAATTTGAGTTTTATTTGTTTACTCTTTAAGTTACGAGGAATATAACATCTCAATTGGGTTGTGATGTAAGAACTCGTGGTAGGAATAATGATATGAATAAGTTTGTTGAGGCATCTTAGGAAAAATTTTGCCTCTGGTCGGGACAAGTACAACTACGGTACTGTTAGACGGTAAACAAAAGAAATAGTATTTTTTTCTATTTATCGTTACACTGTGAAACATGTCCGTCATTTCAGTAGTTAAAGTGAATACGGCTGAGTACTGTACAGGTGTAGTTAATGGTATTAGATAAATTAATCACGGGTACAGGTATAGTTTTGAGTGTGTGTGTGTGTGTGTGTCGGAACATAACGCTAGGGGTACAGATATTTATACAGTATTTCGGAACATGTATGTATATTATGGGACAAATATACTGTACATATAATAAATTTATATATTGCAGAAAGTGGCGCTAAACTCCATATTTAATCCGGGTTTTACCTCCGACCATCAACACAAGCTACCGGTGACAGGAAAACAATTGAAAGGTGGAAGTTTAATTCTGCCAAACGCTTTAAAATATCATGGAAAAAAAAAAGTTTTACTCTCCTCACAGCGACAGTACAAAAAAAAAATCCCTCTAACTGCGACCCGGTTTAGTACGTAAAATACACTAGTAACATCACTGGTATCATTCAACCAAGGTGCGATTCTATCGTCTGAGGGTTGGCGACTACAGCCTTCTACTTCAAAATGTTTCCAAGCTATTTTTAACGATTCTTCAAGGCTGTGTGTGTCTCTGAGGACCACAGCTTTTAATTTCACTTC
The DNA here is from genome assembly GCF_018991925.1 of Homarus americanus. Lineage (NCBI taxonomy): Eukaryota > Metazoa > Arthropoda > Malacostraca > Decapoda > Nephropidae > Homarus > Homarus americanus. The sequence continues at coordinate 64,612 of NW_024734270.1, read as the reverse complement.
ATCCTTCATAATATCTACCTTCATCCAGCCTCCTTGTCTCTGTCTTCATCTGGCCTCCTAGTGACTGTCTTCCCCGGCCTCCTCGTCTGTGCCTTCTTCTGGCCTCCTGGTTTCTGGTTTCCTCCGTCCTCCTAGCCTCTGTCTTCCTCCGGTCTTCTCGTGTCCGACTTCCTCCGGCCTCCTCCTCCTGGTCTCCTAGTCACTGTCTTCCCCCTGGCCCGTTATAGCACAGGCACGAGGTTTGGTCGGGTTCGTAGTGCCGTCTCTGCCTTGGTGGCGGTAAGGAGGAACACGAGGACTCATAGACAAACAAACAGCCGGTGAAGAAACAGAAATGACGAAGTTTGCAAAGTATCGTCAAGTGGTCGTCAGTGTAGTAAAGTGTTTGTAACTCATGAAGGCTTTGCAAGTGTTACAAAGTGTTTATACTGTAAATGTCGTAAAGTAGTTATAAGTATAAAAGTGGTCTTAAGTTTCAAAAAGTGCTTTTAAGTGCCGTAAAGTTTTAAAAAAACGTTGTGAAGTGATCACATGTATCATAGCGTGTTTGTAAGTGGTATAAAGTGTCGTAAAGTGGCATAAGGTGTTGGAATGCAATAAAATGTCACGTTATGTCATAAAGATTCATGTAATATCCAAAAGTTTTATAAAGTGATTTTAAGTACTAACAGGTCTGATAAAGTGGCATTAAGTCTAATAAGTGTCGTATAATATCTTGAATTATCGCAATGTGTAAAGCGAGTCATGTACAGGAAGGTTTCGTAAAGTGCCCTGAGGTGTCATACAAGTGTCATAACGGTATTACCTTGCGGTACCCACCAGCACAAGGTAACTGCTAATAATACTACTGTTGAACAAGCTGTCTTAGTCATCTATTTGGTATAAAGTAATGCTTAAGATTATTGGTTCTGCCTTAGTTGTTCCTGTAAGTTAAGAGTGAATAATCATATGTGTGTGTGTGTGTCGGTTAGACGGCAGGTAATCTCAACTACATTTTCCCTTTCTTTTTCCAGGTAAGTGAAAATTAAAACAGCTCTTCGTGGGACATTAACACACCATATCTGAGGTACGTCCAAGTTATCATATTCATTCGTGCACCGTCCGTCCGTTCGTGAGTCCGTCCGTGATAGATTTTGTACCCACTCGGTAACTCGCCACAGACGTGATGGATTAATTTCAGGATTAGTGTGAGGGCGTAAATTATGGCGGGGTCTTACTGGGCAATACTGGATGTGTTGATAGTTCGGAGACTTCAGAGATCAAGCAAGTATTTCACATAATCAAAGATATTTTATTTATTACCTTTTTGAGAGGGACTTTGTTAAACGACATTGTATTTTGGGGGGGGCAAACTTCATAAAATGTTTCATTATTTGTATATAACGATTCTTACCTGGTTACCTGTTGTGTTGATGACAGATGTAGTTTTTCCTGTTTTGTTATTGAAATTTTTGCTGCTTTACGACCTACCTGGGCTATAGACCTGACCATCTTTATGTGCGTGCGTGAGTGCCTGCGTGCGTGCGTGCGTTCAATCCTAACCTTACTGCACACCTGCAATATATCACCATACAACGCTGCGATACAGTCACCCAGTTACTTGAGCTGAGGAACTGTCTACTGATCTTCTGTAGTCCACGACACTTATAAGCCACACAGACTGGCGGCCTCGAAATTTCTCACCAGCAACTTTGCTGGGTGCATCCCTCCCTCACCCCACCTCCAGAAACACACAAACGAGGCAATTATTCGGTGGTCAGCTTAAGTGTAAAGTCAATGCTTATCCCTGAACATGTTAGCAGGGATAAATAACATAAAAAAATATAATGTCTTTCTATTTCTAAAACCTATTCATGCAGTTGTCTTAGTTACGAACATGATATAATATATATGATAGAATATATAACTCAAATTAGTTTAGTATGGACAATCTTTAAAGGGGAAAGGATTTAATACAACTGCAGAATATTTAACGTCAACATTATAGCTCACATTGTATCCTTAAGAACTCTACAATGTCTTATGTATACCCTATTTAGACTCATTTACTAAACATGAAACAACCACTCCTAAGATACGAGGCACTTACCCTTCTTCCCAGCTCCGCCTCCTGACCCCTCTCCTCCTCCCCGACACACACAGTCCATCACCCTCCAACTCGCCTCCCTTATCTTGTCCTCCCTCTTTCACACATATTGTCTTTTCTTCTAACTCACAAATCACCTGTATTATAATTTATATAATTTCAATACATCAATGGTCGCTGTCATTGTCTGCTCTTTTACTGTAAGGTTATAATTAATGAAAAATTATCCTCAGTTACGGGAAGCCACTTTTAGTACACAAGTATAATTAAATATTAAGGAAGAATAACTATCAGGGTAGAATGACAATGAATATATTATAAAATAGTTAACATATAACATTATTGAGTTATATTCACTTAACCACAAGGCGCTGGGGTGTGGAGGCCTAGGGAGAATAAAGTCCTATCCCAACAAAGAGTAAGCCTGGTGAATACGGATGCTAAGTGTGGTGAGCGTAAGGTTGGTATTGTTTGCCACCATCACAGCTCAGCCTTAAGGTCATGTTATAGAATAGAGGGATTTAACCTTTATCTTATACAATCTATTAAGGCTATTTAGGATATCTAATTAACTAACCCTAACATCGGCATAGTTTTCGTAAGCGACAGCAACATTGTGTCGTTAGAGACTTATATCAGACACCCCTCACCACTCCACTGGGTGTTTCACAATAACAAAGGAACGCGAGCACAAATAAACGTCTCATTAATGAAGGAAACTTTGTGTATCATAAAAGAACGTAATTTGTATTTATTTTCATTACATTACTTACGGGTTTTCTTCTCAAATTGAAATACCTAAATGGAATGTGTACAATTCAAACATTTTTTCCTTCATTGTTATTTCCACGGCCACCCTATCACGGCCTGTAGTCTTGACCTCACGTTCCCCGGTGTGGCTCTTAACGAGGTCAGTGAGTGCAAGCAGCTCCACCGCTGACCACTCCCTCGCCGGCTACCATAAAAACAATGACACTTTTATACCCCAAAGAAAGATAGCCTTCGATCCAGGTCTATCTCACAAAACACTGAATATTTTACTCCACCTCCCCCAAAAAAAAAACACCGTGTATGCAAATTAGACGTGGAAGAATGATATAATTTATCTTTCACACAGGAGAGTTGAATAATGAATACATCAATAGGATGGTAATATATTCTGTCAAGACGTGTAGAGAAATTAGATAATATTCTTAAAAAAAAAAAAACATTGAATATTTTACACCATAGAATTATACATCTTTTGGGGGTAAGATCTAAAAGAATAAATTTAAATCTACTTAAAAGAAATATGATTTATTTTATAGCACAAAAAATATTGTATTTGACTGAGATACAAGGGCATACAATTTGATATCAGGGTATCTGTTCTCGTGTGTGTGTGTGTGTGTGTGTGTGTGTGTGTGTGTGTGTGTGTGTGTGTGTGTGTGTGTTTTTTATTCATGATTTTAAAACCAGGTAACACAGAAACACGAAAAATCATTACAATAGAGTTTGGTGTGGCTCTACATCTCCCCTCGTTCGCTCTATGGGTTTATTGCGTGAGGAAGAGCTCTATATAACATGGTTGAGTGAGGGTGGTCTGGTATTAAGGCTCTGAATTATATCCCATCGTCATGAACTAGCTGACGTGTGTATGAATCCAACATTGATTTCAGATTTTCACGATTGCTGTGTCTGCAAGTTCACATATTTTTTTGTTTGTTTGAAGACTGTGTAAGATTTCTCGGATCACATGAAGAATGTCCACCCTTGCTTGTTTCATCTGAAGATTAACCACTCTAATACTATTTGGGGTGGATGAGGCTAGGTTAGCTTAGGTTAGGTTAGGATATGTTAGCTTAGGTTGGGTTAGATTAGATTATATTAAGTTTGGTTAAGTTAGGTTGGGTTAGGTTAGGTTATGTTAGGTTAGATAAGCTGATCCGACTCTCTCGATAATTTTTTAATCCCATGACGTAAAGATATAAAAATTATGCTGATTGGGGATAAGAAAAGCTTAGCGAGAGAAGAAAATATCCTTGGCTAGATAATTAAGGATTCTAAAGGATGGAGCTAATTATTTAAATATGCTTACAATTTTAGGATGTTTATAAATCTAGAGAAGACCATATTAGTTCTAAATGAAGGAGATAATTAGTATAAATTAGATATTATTTAAGAGAGAGAGAGAGAGAGAGAGAGAGAGAGAGAGAGAGAGAGAGAGAGAGAGAGAGAGAGATGAACAACGACTAACAGACAGAGAGACAGATAGAGACAGGCATACAGACACACTAACAGACACAGACAGACGGACAGAGACAGTTTGATAGACAACGACAAACAGACTATTAAAAAAATCCAGACAACGGCTGACAGACAAGAGAGAGAGAGAGAGAGAGAGAGAGAGAATGAAACTAGACAATAATTAAGAAACAAATAATGAAAAGGAAACAGAAATAAAGACAATAACAAAAAACGGAGAAGAGACAGAAATAAAAAACAAAGACTGACATACAAACACAAGGAGAAGAAGAAGAGGAGACAGGAAGAAACAAACAATAAGACATAAAACAACAAGATACAAACAGACAGACAGATAGACAGACAGATAGACAGATATTCATAACTGGCCAGGGAGGGGGAGAGGGGCAGCATACAATGGAAGGCTCAGGAAGACACGCCAGGATACTAGGAAACTGATGGCGGATGAGAGTGAGGTGAGGGTACGAAGTGAGAGAGAGAGAGAGAGAGAGAGAGTCATGTTGTGTTGTGTTGTGTTGTGTTGGGTCGGTGTTTGTCACAATTGTGTTCACGAGATTTAACTTGGCGCTACAATTTTCAACTTCACTGTTGGGGGAAACATAGTGTGATGACAGACGAGGAAAAAGTGGAGGAGGATAAGTGGTAGATGGATGACAGAGGCGATGGAGGAGGATAAGTGGATGGAGGTGGATAGTAGAAAGGACAGAGAACAGTATACATATGATACATGACTCAACACAGAGAGGAACACAAGGGAAGAACAATACATAAATAAATGAACGGATAGGAATATTTGTTAGGATTCTCAGTTTTGGATCGAGTAACATATCCCAACCTGAACTGCCTCCACATGTGTCAGGTCAAACTGTGAAAATGTAGCGGTAATATTCGACTCTTAACTGCTCATTAAACCTGATTAATTAGACAAGAAATTGGAGAGTAAAATTTCACAGGTAATAATCCCTTAATGATGCGTTTTAAGGCTAATTAGGACCTGGTATAGGTAGACTGAGGCTCTCATCATGCAGAGGCTCCATCTACTTCTCGTAATTGTGTGTGTGTGTGTGTGTGTTATAACCTGCAGCTGTGAGTCTAGTGTAGAGAACAAAATTTCGTATATATTCAGATGTGAAACTATAACAAACTTTAATGAGTTATCCCAGCGCCATCTATTGGGAGACGAGAAATTTAGGTACTCGTTGTGGTATTGTTTCCCCCACTGTTTATATTAAATGTTTGTGATTTGTCTGTCTTTGGCCTGAAGTGGTGTTTCTTCCAGCATTTCTTTAATATTTGTCTACCATTTATTTCCATCTAATTGTTTGTCTTCAGTTAGCTGTCCTAATCTCGTGGTCGTGGTAGGTGAGGATAATTTTGTCTTGATGTGGGTTCTTGAGGTGAAGACATGTTACTTAGCAGCAGTAGGTAATAAGTGTCACAGGAGATCATCACAGGGGACCCGTTACGTTATGCCTCGTTACTTGAGGAGCGTTACATTACCTCTGACCTTTCTTACCTTCCCCCAGGCCCGAAGTCACAGAAGATTGTCAGTGACGCCTTGGGAAATCTAATGTAAAACTGGATAACACACAGTTCACTAAAACGACTGAAACAACTAAAAAATGGGTGGAATTTTAACTTGTTTATACTAAATATGATAGTTAGTGGTCCAAACATTAACTCTCTTAGGAAAGCAGATTCACAGTTATGGCAAAAGTCATAGAGGAACCCTGATACTCATGAACCAGTGAATCCGATACATCACAGGTTGTTGGGTCCATAGATACCGTACTGTGTGATGTCTCGGGTTCACCAGTTCATGAGGACTGACTTGACTCTTTGCCGTGACTGTACATGGTGTCTAATAACAAGCATTTATTTACTAATTATTGTATTTAACATTAAGTACGTACTGGTGTCTGCTTGAATGTGTGGCCGACAGGGAAATATAATATCTACGACACTATATATATCATTTCGTTAACAAAGAAGAAGCGTTAAATATGGTTACTCGCTGTTGGGAAGTCGTGTTCAGGGCACAGTTAAGCCTCACAAACTCTCGGTATAAATTAATGTAAATATAACTCGTGATGTTGATTGTCTCTTACTGTAACTAGCCAACAGTACTCTTTAACTGTTGACGCTGATGAGAGAGAGAGAGAGAAAGAGAGAAAAAAGAGAGATGGCCAGATAGATAGTCAGGGAAAGTGAGAAAGAAAGGGATGCAATGTGAAAGTGAGAAGGGGGAACGCAAATAAAAAGTAAACTCGCAATAGAAAACGCCGGGTAGTGGCGTCCAGTGACCACCAGGGAGGCTGTGTCAACAACGTCCTCCGATGAACGCTTTCTCTCCCTCGTCCTTGCAAACATCACAGCGCTGCAGGAGGATGATAGCCACCTTTAATGCAGATATATCGGTTTTCTCCATCTACACTATGGGAACCTCGAAGCAAAATATATTACGGGAATTGAGAGAGTCGAGTCAGCAACAGTGTGACGAGGAAATTGGTGTATAAAACTTGGAGTGGATATTCGTCCACTTGTTTCCGTCTCTCTCTCTCTCACTGTTTGAGGCGTCGTGCCATATAGTATCTGAACAGTTGTACTTATGATTCCTTGGTTTCTTCTCACATGGTGCAGGAGACGGTGTTAAGTGCGTGTGTCAAAACCTTGGTGCAGGTAAATCTTGAACTGTCTGCTGGTCTGCTACCAATTTTCTGTTTCATGTATGTTTTCTCTTACACATTGTACTGTATCATCAAGACTACAGTAGTTGCCATGATTTGTAATGATATTGTGAAAGTCAATGAGCTCTCTCTCTCTCTCTCTCTCTCTCTCTCTCTCGACGAGACCTGCCAAGTTAATCTTAATTAGTAGCCGAGTTTGTTTTTGAAAAAAAGGAAAATTTTATGTAGTTCCTTTCACGACGTAACGAGATTGCTGCGGAGCCCTGGTGGCACAGACAGGCCAGGTCCCACAGTACAGTGAGTGATGCCTGGAAGAACAGGACTGTGTACTAGACTCCACGCGGAGAACCTGACACAGAGTATAACACACACCACGAACAAGACACTGCCCGTGTTGTTGTTTTTTCTGTCACCTAAGTCTGTATTGCTGTTGTCTGTGTCTATGAATTTGTTTATATCTGTGTCCGTCTTTTTCACACTGAAGTACAGTATCCTTAATATCCCAAGATGTGTCGGGACCTGAGAGCTCTGTTAGGTAAGTTCATCAGTTCGATGTTCTATATACAGTAATATATACAGGCTGATGTTCTTATTCGAGAACCCTAAATAATCCCCATTCACTAAAAACTACATCAGTTAGGAATGTAATATTTTGCGTAAATGTGACCTAATGCTACAGAAAGACGTGACGTGACCCACACAATTGATTACCCATAATTAAGTGCTGAAGGTGTCCACCACCATGTTGTAGGCACAAATTTTATTCTTCGCATCTCTCCGACACAGTGTAGTGCTGAGTGTCTTGACAGCCTTCCTTACACTGGAATATGGACAGTGAACTTATTGTGCTAAACGTCTCGGGGATTTTTTCGGACCTGTTTCTATTCTTTCCCGTACTTCATCTCTGGTATAACAACACTTGACTGGTGCATGTGTGTCTCTTCCACGCAGCCTGTTTCTCTGAACTGCTTCACCATTTTCCATATCCCTGATTTCAGACATTTCGTGCGACCACCAAAGCGAATTTTAAATGCAATTTGACATTCCTTAAAGGATGCATTCTTGGTGTAATGTTCGACGAGAAAAACGTGAGCACCATGGTGTGAGTGAGTGAGTGAAACCACGAAACGCCACTGACGGGTCACGTGATACCTGGTAACTCTCAGGATCACGTCACGTCTTTCTGTAACATTAAGCAACATTTACACCAAACATTACAGTTCTAACTGATATAGTTCTCAGTGTATGGGAATTATTTAGGGTTCTCGAATGAAAAATGACTCTGGTATTATGTGAATACATTAGGGTTAATATATAATGTACTGTAATGATAAAGTAGACTGTCCTCACCGTGTGGTGGAGGTGGCCGGGGACCCGAGGGAAGAAACCGGAGATAAAGTAAATATGAATAAACACGAGAAGAGCCAGAGAAGAAAAAACAGGAGATTATTTACAGGACTGAGTGTGACTGAGGAGAGTGTGGGAAAGTGCCAGTTGGTGGAGAATATGAGTGGCACAGTGCCAGGTGGTGGTGAAGATGTGTGGCACAGTGCCAGGTGGTGGTGAAGATGTGTGGCACAGTGCCAGGTGGTGGTGAAGATGTGTGGCACAGTGCCAGGTGGTGGTGAAGATGTGTGGCACAGTGCCAGGTGGTGGTGAAGATGTGTGGCACAGTGCCAGGTGGTGGTGAAGATGTGTGGCACAGTGCCAGGTGGTGGTGAAGATGTGTGGCACAGTGCCAGGTGGTGGTGAAGATGTGTGGCACAGTGTCAGGTGGTGGTGATGATGTGTGAGTGTGCAGGAGAAAGAACCGGCAGCGTGCGGCAGGACAGTCCATAACTTATCCTGAAGTATTGCTTCCATTAGCAACAAAGGACCACCAGTCTACTACACCCCATATTCACACCTCTGAATAAATTGCGCGGGACAAGTGCGGTTATATATATAATTATATAATTATCATATAGGAACAGGTAAAGCGACCCCTAGCCACAGATAAGAGGAAGAAAATCGATCATGGGAAATTGACACAGTTCCCATTACCGCTCTTATATATCGTCAACGACCCAGTTGTCTATACTTTATCAATATACTAATTACTAGATGTAACAGTTATTAAGTCATGCATTTAAATGTATAAAACGTGTATAGTACAAGGTGTGTTATGGATCTCCTCTGACCCCCATGAAAGTAGCGGGAGCGTCCACAACACAACTAACAACACCCTTATTGGACCGTGAGGCTCAGACACTGGATCATGGAACCTTGCTGCTCCTGGTCCTATGTTATTTGAATTACTGTGGATCCCAACTCCTTCACCACACTCGTCCCTCATTTGCCTTTGTGACCACGAGTTCGCTTCATGGGCTCAATGACATCTGTGGTCTATTCTCTTTTGGATTACTATTGTGAGGTGAACGTAAGAATCAGACAAGGTGGTAGAGCGAGTGTTGTTCCATGTCAGTTGTTTGTCAGTTTTCCTGGCATAGTTGGTTACCCCGTCCAAGTGTTCCTGGGGAGTCCTCGGACCCTAACCAAGCCAAGCCAAGCCAAGCCAAGCCAAGCCAAGCCAAGCCAAGCCAAACCTTCGGACTATTAAATTCCTGTAACACACTGTAGTTCCAGCCACCCGTATGGTCGTACACACAGTCATAAAAGACGTATACTGAGTTTATTCATGTTCACCATACAGTAATCATCTCCTTTACAGCCATTAACCTCTATACTTCATGATTCACCTTAAATAACTAACACCTTCAGAACTATTCCTCACCACCATTCATTCTTTTTTAAACAATTATCATTCAATGTGTTTTTTTTTTCTTCTCCTACTTCAATTTCCCGCCTTCACACTGACGCACACCTCCATGGCTGTCTCTGTTGATGCATTCTTCCAACGACTTCACATATTTCAACCTCGTCCTGCCCATTTGTCTCAACCTTTCAAAGCTCAACTTTTCATCCAGCCATTTTTGGAATTCTTGCCTCATACACCCAGTCTTAGCTTCTTCGCCATCACCCTCTTTCTTGCTCTCTCATAAAGCTCTTAAGGGCGATGGTAATCCAACTCTCGACCTTCTTTCTTGATCCACTGTATTAACCCATTAAAATTAACTTAGCTGTTTTTGAGGCTATGTAGTCTGCCATCTACCCGGCTCCCCTGACTCTGTTATTGATAAACATTTCCAGAGGAGAGTTTTTCCCTACACACTCTGCCAGTCAGCTTGACAATCACCGACTGGCGTATGATAATTATTTCTCCATGCGCTCGGTGTTGTATCTGCGTTATATGATTTTTTTTGTTTGAGTAAATTAGAATTTTTGTTTAACGATGTATTTAAGTATATTATTATTATTATTATTATTATTATTATTATTATTATTATTATTATTATTATTATTATTATTATTATTATTATTATTATTATTATCGTTGTCCTCACGTGTGGTAGTGGGTAGGGAGGTAGGAGCCAGTCTTCACCTACACGCCAGGTTCCCTTCTCACTCATGGAGGATTCTATTTAATTATAGACAAAATCCTTTAAGCTCCATGCTACCCCTCCATACGTTAGTGTGTGTGTGTGTGTGTGTGTGTGTGTGTGTGTGTGTGTGTGTGTGTGTGTGTGTGTGCTTTCACTTGTGTATGTGTTATCACTTGTGTATGTGCATTTTTAAGTGTATATTTCGTGTTTTTGTGAGTTATCTGCTGTTAAAATGTACAATACAATTAATTAGATAGATAGATGGATCAATGTTATCGGTATGTCTGAAGGCTGGCGACCATGGCCCCCCATTCTAAACCATTTTCGTTGTTTTTTTTGTTTTTTTAACCAATCCTCCAAATTTGTGACGGTGGGCCACGAGTCCTTTACCAGACGGAGATATAAGCAACGTCTACATCACTTAACTCTTTCCTATCTTATTATATTCCCTCTGTAGTATTCCTCTGGTTAGGAAGGATAAAATGTATGTACCTTCTCACTAATTACATCTCTTGCCTTTGTATAATAACGAATGAAACAATAAAATGATAATTACCTCACAAATTTTATCTCTATTAGCGTTAAAGAAAATTTCGTCCAGGATTCGACTGTAAACGTACCTGGCCACACCTGGGAACACACTACCTCGCCCCTATTACCTCAGTCATTAGTGTTCTCAGGTGGGATCAGGTGTACATGGTTGTTCTTGTCGTAGATGGAGTTTTTTTTAATACGTACACGAGTATACACACACACACACACACACACACACACACACACACACACACACACACACACACACACACACATACACATTATTTTTTTTTCCGAGTGGTTGCGGGGGTATCCTGTTGCCGACGATGATAATTAAGATGCTGATGACGAAGGCGATGATGACGAAGACGATGATGACGATGATGACGACGATGACGAAGACACCACTAAAAAGAAGGATAATAACAACAAAACACACATTTCAAGACAAGAATCGAACCATCACAGATATTACTCAAAAACAACCCTTCCCAACACCAGCACAACACCACCACCACCAACCAAAACAACACCACCACCACCAACCAAAACACCACCACCACCATCAACCAAAACACCACCACCACCAACCAACCAAAACACACCAATACCACCACCAACCAAAACACCACCACCACTGCCAAAATCCACCACCACCACCAAAAACACCACCACCAACCAAAACACCACCACCAACCAAAAACACCACCACAACCAACACACCACCACCAAAACAAACACCACCACCACCACAGCAAAACACCACCACCACCAACCAAAACACCACCACCACCACCAACCACCACCACCAACCACACCACCACCACCACTCAGCTACCACTAACCAAAACACAAAACACCACCAACCAAAACACCACCACCACCAACTAAAAACACCACCACCACCACCAACCAAAACACCATCACACCACCACCACACCACCAGCATCAAACCACCACTAACCACATTAAAACACCACCACACACTACACTAAAACCACACAACAACCACCAACTATCGAGTATCAGAAGAAAGAATGTGTGTGTATGTGTGTGTGTGTGTGTGTGTGTGTGTGTCGTTGGAGAAACATGTAAATAAGATGGAGAAGAACGGAGAAGAATCAGCAAGGTACAATAGAGGTAGTGTGAAGGCTATCACCAGAAAGACTCATGCATACTAAGTGTGAATGTGAGTGTGTGTGTGTGCATGGAGAGAGAGAGAGAGAGAGAGAGAGAGAGAGAGAGAGATTTGTACCAGGTGGGAGAAGCTTGAAGGGGATTTACCTACCTATTCTCCCCTCCCATCTTACCTACAAGATAGATGGCAGTTTTATAGGTGTTAAGATGGATTAATAGATAGATAGACCGATAGGTAGATAACTGGATTATATGGATAGATACATAATTAAATAAATAAATATATAGCTAAATTAGATCCATAGACGAAAGGTACGATAAGGTTAAATTGATAAATGAAATAAAATTAATTTGAATGGTTAATTAGGTAGAAAAATGTATGAGTAAATAGATCAATAATTAATTATCTCGATAAGGTAAATTGATCAAGAGAAAATAATTGGTAATTAGATACAAAATTGATGGATGGAATAATTGACGGGATAGATGAATAGAAGAAATGACGTCGTAGGAACTAATTAGAATCGTGAGAGACAAGAGAGGGAGGAGGGGAGAGGAGGGGGGGGGGATGTCCCGGCTGAGTGATTGATTGTAGGAAGTTGATGACATTTTGATAAGATTTGTAGGTTATCCATCATATTATTCCGGAGAGAGAGAGAGAGAGAGAGAGAGAGAGAGAGAGAGAGAGAGAGAGAGATTGCTTTTATTATGAGTTTAATTAACCTGTGGTGATTGTTTTAATGATAAGTAGAAAGAAACACATACAATTGAGGACAGAGAGAGTAATTATACATTGAGACGAAGAAGAGAGAGAGAGAGAGATCAAGAGCTCTAATAACAGAAAGCTCTTAAGTTCACAGAGCCGATAACGTTAACAAACTCTAGGTTAAAGAGAGTCCCCATCTCATGTCCGTGTTAGAGGTTGGTGAAATTTTCTCTAAAGACGAAGAAAATAAAGTTCAAATTCTCTCTCACATATAAACTGGAGGTGTGATTGTTGGCATCTGGTTCAGGGCGGCTTTAGGGTGACGTGGGAGGGAGAGACGGAAGTGAGAGAGGAAGCTGAGTTTATGGAGAGGTAGGGGTGTGTGAGGGAGAGGTAGGGGTGTGTGAGGGAGAGGTAGGGGTGTGTGAGGGAGAGGTAGGGGTGTAGGGGAGAGGTAGGGGTGTGGGAGTGAGGGAGTGGTAGGGGTGTAGGGGAGAGTGTGGGAGGGTGTAGGGGTGTAGGGGAGAGGAGGGTAGGGGTGTGGGGTGTGGGAGAGGTAGGGGTGTGTAAGGGAGAGAGAGAGGGAGTGGGTAGGGGTGGGAGGTGAGGGACTGTGTAGGGGTGTGGAGGGAGAGGTAGGTGGGGAGGAGGGTAGGGGTGGGGAGGGAGGTAGGGGTGTGTGGGGGGAGAGGTAGGGGTGTGTGGAGGGAGAGGTGTAGGGGTGTGTGGAGGGAGGGGGTGTGTGAGGGGAGGGGTAGGGGAGGGAGAGGTAGGGGTGTGTGGAGGGAGGGTAGGGGTGTGTGAGGGAGAGGTAGGGGTGTGTGTGAGGAGAGGTAGGGTGTGAGGAGGGTAGGGGTGTGTGAGGGAGAGGTAGGGGTGTGCTGGTTAGGGTAGGTTCGGGTGCTATAATTTGGTTACCTAGCACTCTCCGGTCTTGGATTTGGTTCGATATCCAAACTTCGAACCACCAAACTCTGAATCCCAAACCCTCAAACCACGAATCCCGAATCATGAATCTTAGATGCCCAGATCGGTATTGCCTTTCGGACCCAACCTATAGTAGAAACGGAACAAAAACCTCAGTGGTCTTACTTGTTTCCCTCTGTAACCTAACCTAACCTAACCTAACCTAACCTAACCTAACCTAACCTAACCTAACCTAACCTAACCTAACCTAACAGTATATACTTCAGGTACAGGATGTTGGGAAAGAGTTCTGTTGCTACTCTGGCACTCAATAACAAGACGAGCTATGTGTAGAGGTCTCTTGAAGGTGAATCTCGAGGTTAATTGAAATACTTTCGTCTTCGGCTGCCCAAGGTGGTGGTGATGGTGGTAGTTGTGGCTGTAGTGGTGGTTGTACTTGTGGTAGTTGGGGTTGTAGTTGTGATAGTTGTTGTGGTTGAAGTTGTGATAGTTGTTGTTGCAGTGACGGTAGTGGCAACAAGGAAGTAGACATACATTAAAAACCAAAAGAAAAACAACAATAGTATATTTTAAGTTTTGATTGTATCCTGAAGACGAAGTTCTATATAACGAATCTGTGTCGTAAATCTTCAGGTGGTGGGAACAAAAACGATGTTCACTGTCAGGTCATCTCTGTGTACCTGAACCATTCTTCGTATTATTTCTCCCTCTCCCTCTCTCTCTACACCTTGATCCAATCCCACGTGAAACTGAGAGGAGTAAAAGCAGTAAGTAGACAAACGATGTGGGAATATATTTGTCTTTTATTGTATGTTAACGTGTGTAGTCATAGGTAAGTTGCTTGTGAAGAACTTTTGAACACTGAAAGTAACGCCAGACTTGAGTAAATTGGGTTCTAAGCCTTCATGAGTACACAAGGAGGAAGCGTACCTGACACCCGCCATATAACTTTCCCAATTATAAGTTTTGTACCCAATTATAGCTTGGTAGACTGAAGGAGTGCCATGAGAGGATCGAACCAGTGAACCTAAGGACATGATATGAGCGTTGTTTCCACTCGGTCGCCGCACCCTTATACACTGTGACCTCCTTGTGGTGTGGTGAGGAACTAACAAGCTCACTCAACAGCTTGGAATTATTCGCTATTTCGCCGAGGTTTATGTGATCTGATGTTATACTCTGCGGATTTTTGCTGAACTGGCGGCAGGTTCTAAATGTATCATGGGGGATTCGGTTTAATATCATGGGATTTGAATCGGGTTTTTTCATTTCTCAGCCAGGATTATACTCCCCCACAGCCACACTCAGCTAAGACGTATGAAACTCTACATCTTCCTTGAATATGAAACACTTCCAAAAGATCTTATCGTGTTCTTGAAAATTTTAATTTCGACATTTG
This sequence comes from Homarus americanus, assembly GCF_018991925.1. NCBI lineage: Eukaryota > Metazoa > Arthropoda > Malacostraca > Decapoda > Nephropidae > Homarus > Homarus americanus. The sequence continues at coordinate 49,410 of NW_024734270.1, read as the reverse complement.
TTGAAAAATCTTCGATATTTGGTGAGAAATTTTCGTTTTTTTTTTTTTTCTCCAAATATTGACACCAGTCAGTTCCACTACGCTTGGGAAAAAGAATAAAAGTTGAACATGAATCCATCTCCCCCTTCCATCCTCACCCTCGTAACCCACCCACCCCTTCCCTCTCTCCCATGCCTTGCCTCCAACCCTTCCCCTACACCTCTCTCACTTTCAGTCTCTCCAACCTCTCACACCCCTCTCCCTTCACTCCTCTCCCCTCAGCCCCTCCTTCCCCTCACTCTTCCACCTCTCTCCCACTCTCCCCTGCCCCCTCTTCCACCTTCCCTAATCCCTTCTCTCATCCCTTCACACCACCCTCCCCCATCCTTCCACTCTCCCCCCTACCCTACCCTCTCCCTCCTCTATCCCTTCCTCTCTCTCCCACCTCTCCCCCACATCCCTTCTCTCAAAGCTATTCCAAATATTGAAAGAAATCCCAACATAGTCCAGGGAGTGATGGTTGGTCACGCCCGCCACTGCAGAGAGAACAAGCGGATGTGAATACTCGACTTCCTCCTAACAACAGTGAGAAGGAAATTATGTATATAGACGAGAAAACTTCCACTAAAAAATAATATATCAGGTAACTAATAAAAATAAAAACATATACTGTATTTTAGATGTACAAGACAGATAAATACGGAATTTTAAGAGCATTTAAACCTTTGAGTACGATGACTTAATCCTCTGAATTAATTTTACCCCAGAGTACACGTCATCATATTCAAAAGAATGCCATCGTACTCAAAGGAATAAATCATTGTACTCAAAGGAATAAGCCTTCGTACTCAAAGGGATGTTATCGTACTCTGAGGAATAAGTCATCGTACTCGAGGGACCTTAATTATAGATGAGAAACATATATAGGTTAGGTCAGGTTAGGTCGTGCAGACAAAAGCATTTAAACATTTTAATTTAATTTGACTCCACGATTAATGTCAATTTGAATATGATGTGTCAAAGGTGTCATTACTCTAAGCCGACCCGATTTACCTGACATCAAAGCAGTCACCGCCACGATTTCTTTGGTTTTAGGTCATATCGGGTTTAGAGAGGTCACGGGAAGGTCACGGAGAGGTGGATCAAATGGTGTGTGTGGGGGGGGGGCAAGGCTTGAGGTCACCGATTGACACTGGTCGTTATTTGACCTTTAACAGCCATTTATTGCGTCATCTCAGACACAGGTAACACAATGCCGAATATCAGTAAAGCCTAATACTCTTATTTATATTGAAAAGAGCAAACGTGATGAACTTCCAACTCTCTAAACTTGACCCCTGTGATGTTTAAGTATTCAGTATGACAATGAAATTTTAAACATAAAACATTTTTTTTATTGGATGTCCCGGTTCGTGTATAAAATATTCAACAGTACACATACGCATCCATAGTCACTTTCATACACAGACACACACACACACATGACCCAGATACCCCCATTGATCTCACACCCTTGACCCCCCACACCCCCTTGACCCCACACTTGACCCCCACACACACTGATACACACCCCTTGGCCCCACACATTTACACACACCTTGGCCCCCACACACCCCCCCCACACACCCCCACACACCTGCAGCAGATGGTTGTCTCACGCCTTACGTCTCACTGTTTCTTGTAAAATGGTCACAAAACGACCTAAATATCGTGCTTGTATGACTCGGTTAGTTAAACCTTGCGCCTAAATTCAGACTTTGGAAGGGAGGTTTGGAGTTCTCGCCCATTGCTACCCTGAAACTGTCGAGGAAAAACAGCAACAGAAAACGGATAATCAGGATTTCCTTCATATAGCCTCTGGTTATATTAAATCTAAAATGCTGAAATGTTACCAAATTAAGAAATCTTTGACTAAACTACCGATAAATAACTGTGTAAACGAAGACGTAAATATTATAGTCAACCATACACAGTCCTCAGAGCTGAGTTCATTAAATCGGAACGTATACAGCAGCTCACAGAAGAAGGAATATCTAAACAACCCAAGATACATTAACGACCATGAACAGCCCACTCAGCTGACACAGGTCTGGTCTACCATCACCAAGATCAACAAAGCTCATGAGATGAACCACGCTCAGTCAACAACCAGATATGCAAAAGGGTGTAGACACAGCAAACCCCATCACCACAAGTTTTCCTTACGAACAACAGCTCGACCAAGTATTATTAGCGTCTCCGTCATGAGAACCAGAGGGTGGAATAGTGGGCGGGAGAGATGGCTTGATAATGGGCGGGAGAGAGCGGGACAGTGGGTGGAGCAGTGGGCGGTCAGAGGGAGGGTCAGTAGGCGGGTCTGTGGGCGGGAAATAAACAAGATAAAGAAAAAAACAATAGATTAATTAAGGTTTTTCAATGAGGTAAATCCTTAATGCCTTTAAATCTTGGTAATCCTATAGCTTTCACTCCCAGCCATCAGGTTGAGCTAAAAGTGAACTCGGTCAAGGCTAAAGTTAAGCTGATAGCGGTATATCCTTTTTACCTGAATAACTTTTGTTTGGGTCAGCCTCCAGTGCTCCCAGTTGTTGAGAAATACATCCATTGATTCCCAAGCTGTCATGATACTAAGTCATTATACAGCTGAAGAAAGAATAATATTAACATTTTATTTGTTTTACCTTTCGTTCTATAAATCACAGTTGTTCGAGGTATTTGATATTATAATGTATTTTTACACTAAGGAAGCTATGATCTTTTCGTGTGTATAATAAGTAAATAAATACATTGGTCATCAATAAGTGAATTGAGAGAAATACATCACTCTACTTCGAGGTAACAGCCATCAGTACCTTCTTCAATCCCTGAGGAACATATCTCATACCTTCATGTCCCTCCCTCACCAGTAGTTCTTCCCTCTCTCCCCGTCACCTCACATTCCCTCACCAGTAGTTCTTCCATCTCTCCCCCTCACCTCACATTCCCTCACCAGTAGTCTTCCATCTCTCCTCCTCACCTCACATTCCCTCACCAGTAGTCTTCCATCTCTCCTCCTCACCTCACATTCCCTCACCAGTAGTCTTCCATCTCTCCCCCTCACCTCACATTCCCTCACCAGTAGTTCTTCCATCTCTTCCCCTCACCTCACATTCCCTCACATTCCCTCACCAGTAGTCTTCCATCCTCACCCTCACCTCACATTCCCTCACCAGTAGTCTTCCATCTCTCCCCCTCACCTCACATTCCCTCACCAGTAGTTCTTCCATCTCTCCCCCTCACCTCACATTCCCTCACCAGTAGTCTTCCATCTCTCCCCCTCACCTCACATTCCCTCACCAGTAGTTCTTCCATCTCTCCCCCTCACCTCACATTCCCTCACCAGTAGTTCTTCCATCTCTCCCCCTCACCTCACATTCCCTCACCAGTAGTTCTTCCATCTCTCACCCTTGGTCCAGATTTCTTCAGTCCTCCATTAGGCACATCGTCCATCTCTGGCTCTGAACTATTTTCCTCACCGATAACATTTCCTTCGGTTCTACATTAATCAATTACTGTGGTCTCGTTTTCTTCTCCTGGGGCTCGGCGGTTTCTTGCTCACCCTCCTCCGTTACCTGGATAATAATTTGTTTGGTCTGAGTGTGTTTTAAGGTCGTTTTGTTTATATCTGATTTGTCTAGTCTTTACTCAACTGTTTTAATGATAATAATGGGAATAATGATGAAGATAACACTACTGCAACTACTAATACGACTACTATTACGACTACTACTACGACTACTACTACGACTATGCCTACAACTAAAACTTTTTATACATCTTTAAAATGACCTCCAACCTTCACCACCATTTTATTGCCTAACTATCCTAATACAAAAATACCTACCCTAGCTGAGTTAGTTAAGCCCCCAGATGATCTTGTTCCCCTGAGGCAAAAATAATGTAGACCTGAGTAGAAAGAACGACAGGCGACTTCTCTACCAGGCTGTGACGGTAGCTTCTGGGCTGCTGCTTCTGTTTAGATAACACCTCGGCCAGTCTGACATAGAAGCATCTTGCACTAATAATAATAATAATAATAATAATAATAATAATAATAATAGGAAGTTTCTATCACAGGAAATGAAATAGGGAAAGATTTAGTGTTCTTTTATTTCTTCAGTTATTGAATTTGGGTAGAACTAATACCTTTTTGGCATTGACACAAGTAAGTTCTAAGTACAAAGAGAGACGTATACAGTTTTTAAATACCCCTCCTGTCTGTCTGTCCGTCTATTCGTCCGTGTCTTTCTATCAATCTGTCTGGTCGTCCGTGTCTCTTTGTCTGTCCACCTGTCTATTCGATCGTATCTTTGTGTGTCTGTCTGTTTTCCGTCTCTCCAAGTCCTTTTAACTGTCTGTTTGCCCCTCCGTCTATCCATGTATGTCGGTCCGTGTTTTTAACTGCCTGTCAATCTTTGTCTGTCTGTCTGTCTGTCGGTTTACCATGAACCCCCCAGTACACTTCTCGCTACTGAGGTAACAAGTCAGATTAAGAGACAGTAAAAACGAGTCAGTTTAAGAGGCAGCAAACACGAGTCAGAATAAAGGCAACAAACACGAGTCAGAATAACATGGAGAGACAAAAAAAAGTCATCAGATTAATTACAATTAACTATTATTCCACAAAAGCCATAGTTAAGTGGCGAACAAAAGTTGGCTCAGTCTCATTGTCTGTGTGTGTGTGTACAGTTTAATTGGTTAAACCCAAAGTGTATTGGAGGGATATTTATAGGTTAAGTGTTGACAATAATACGAATTGGTTGGTGGTGATAGTGGTGGTGGTGTGGTGATGGTGGTGATAGTGGTGGTTGTGTGGTGATGGTGGTGATAGTGGTGGTGGTGTGGTGATGGTGGTGGTGATAGTGTGTGATGGGATGGTGGTGATAGTGGTGGTGTGGTGTGTGATGGTGGTGATAGTGTGGTGGTGTGTGTGGTAGGTAGTAAGATTATACATAGTGGTGGTGGTGTGTGATGTGTGATAGTATGGTGGTGTAAGGATGCAGTGATAGCAGGTGGTATGGGTATGGTGTATGATGGTAAGGATGGTGGTGCAAGGACGGTATGATAGTGTATGGTGGTGCAGACGGTAAGGATAGTAGTATATGGTAAGGATGTAGGTGATAGTGTGGTGTGTTATGATTATATAAGTAGATATGGTGGTGGTGTGGTGATGGTGGTGATAGTGGTGGTGGTGTGGTGATGGTGGTGATAGTGGTGGTGGTGTGGTAATGGTGGTGATAGTGGTGGTGGTGGTGTGGTGATGGTGGTGATAGTGGTGGTGATGGTGGTGATGTTATTATTGTTGTTGTTATTGACATTATTATTATTGTTTTTGTTGAAGGTTATTGTTATTGTTGTTATCAGATAAAACATCAACAAGAGGAGGGAAGTTGATTTTGTGACTAAATATTACCCATTGTTATTGTAAAGCCCTAAATTAACAATAAGTATTAATCTCATATCATTAAGTAGAGTAATTAACCACTAATTTCATATCCTAATTACCTCTTGACATAATTCGTAATAACCTGTGTATATTGCTCAATTATATTAATACTTATACTAATAATAACTGACGTAATATTATAAAATCAGATGAACAGAAAATAAAAGTTGGGCTCCGTGGTGTAAATCCCAAAAGTTGAAAAAAAAAAACTCTAAAACAATAACAAACAAGAACAATAATTAGTCAGTGGAAATAATTTTTATCCGGTTGTAATTTACTTCTGTTTAACTATCTGTAAACTGGTGAACCAAAATTACTCTTTTTTATGAATTCCTTCCGAGGGGCAAAACAATACATTCGAGAGGAGGAAGGATGTACACCCACCCATGTGTCTTGAGGGTAACTGAGAGACCTGTATGTGTCCTTCACGTTATAAGCTATTATTCCCTTGGCTGAATATCATTGGTGCAGCGCCAAGTACTACCTGCAAGAAATCCACCAGAGATCAGCCAATGAGCTTTCAATCTGTGTACTACATGTGTGTGGAAATAGTTTTAATAGGCTATAACTAGTGTCACAGTCAAGGAAGGATATATGTCGGGTATCTAACATAATGCAATTAGTTATTCTGTTGAAAAGCATGGAAGATGTCTTTTAATTCCTCTAGTACGATAACTTAACACCCAGAGTACAGTGTAATCGTACTCAGAGGGGTGATATATTGTTACAAAGGGTTAAGTCATCGTATTCAATAGATTATGATATCTTACTGTGTTAGTTTATTGTACTCAGGGGTCGACATCGTACTCAACAGGTCATGATATCTTTACTCACTCGTCTAATCCCTTGTACTTCTATGTTGGCATCGTACTCGGGGTTGTAAAAGGTATCAAATCAAACAAACTTTATTACATATTAAATGAAAAATCTTTATGAACAAACAACATGTAAATTCACTTAGTTAGGTGTACTGTAAAAGTCTCTTCCTATCTTTTGCATCAATATCAAATACTAAGTCGTAGTTCCTCCGTTGTATATGTTAGTGGTATGACGTTAACTGGAAGCTTCATTAAAACTTCATAAATGCGTCAGGTAAAAGGGGATTTGATACACGCAGGTACACAATGTCTTAATGAATCCAGGTGTAGACGAACATAGATTGTAACACACACAAACACACACACACACACACACACACACACACACACACACAGACACTCAGCCGTACGCACCAGACGCACTCACTAACAACTGAGGTCATTCATCAATCACAGACTGACTCAAGCTGTCTGTACTTTGACTACATCAACAACAGCTGCCCTGAACCTCCTTCGTATGACCGATTGGTTAAGAGGAACTTAAAATAAACTCTTGCTATAGTGTATTAGGTTAGGTTAGGTTAGGTTAGGTTAGGTTAGGTTAGGTTAGGTTGGGTTAGGTTAGGTTAGG
>NW_024734270.1:17500-37500 GCF_018991925.1 Homarus americanus | reverse complement strand
CTCACCCATTCACTCACCCACTCACCCACTCACCCACCAGGTACTCCTCACCAATACGTATCTTACCAATACTCTCATCCGTCTCCTCTAAACACCTGATAATTTCTTTGACAATTTCGCATTATTATATAGATCCAATTTTCAGAAACATATCAAGTTGACATCAGATGACATTACTCTCGAAATTATTATTATTATTATTTTTTTTGTAATTTTAGTATCGGTGTTATGTGATAGCTTCAGGATAACACGAACCAACTACAGTACTGGTTATCTTACCTTGGCTATCTTACCTTGACCAGACACTCCCGAGAATGTATTGTTATCCGTGTATAATCCATTTATTCATATGTGTTCTTTTGTGCTTGTGTCCTTCTGTAAATTTGTAGGCAAGAAAATCAATATAAAGTAAGAAAAATTCAACTACCAAGTCCTCAAAAGTTATTCACCAAAACATTGAGTTAAAAATGTGTTTAAGACCAACATATTACATGGTGGTATTGTCGATACTCACAATGGTTCCTGAACATACAATAACTGTCCCTAGTGATGTAGTCAGCGAGAGAAAGTATAATAATATTGAAGCAAACGCAAACACTGACGTATGGTAAATATTTCTGTAGTGTAAGCGAGCGGCTCAGTTTCCGTGACGTATCTACCTAAGACGATGTTGAATAAGAATAATATTTGTAAAGTTCTGAAAGTACGTCGTCGCCCCTAAGAGTGTATTGAATTAGTCCATTGATGTTGGTGTTTTAAAGCCCTTCAGTATGATGACTTGATTCCTTGAGTACGATGACTTAATACACACACACACACACACACACACACACACACACACACACACACACACACACACACACACACACACACACAAAACATAACAACTTTGAACCTCAGTAAATTGTGGTTACATCCTCTATTGGCGGCCGCGGGAAACAGCTTCCGGCGTCAGGAGATACGCTGGACAGACGCTTGGTGGGGCGGCGCGGTGTTCTTCCTCAGAGTTTATACTTGAGGGTAAAACTATGCAAAAAGAAAACTTAAATATAAATGAAAAATCAATGCCATTTGTCTGAATATAATCAAATTGTATCTTTTATTTTTGATTTTCGTGATTTATATTTTATCAGTGTTTGCTTATTTTATTGTTTTGTTTTTATTTATGATGTTGTGTAAAATAAAATAATCACATTTTATTTATTTAATTTTAATTCACCGTAAATAATATACTATATCCCGGACATCAGCTGGTGGTCTTGAACGTTATACTTGTTCCTTGGCGTCAGCGGGTGGTTGTACACACACACACACACACACACACACACACACACACACACACACACACACACACACACACACACACACACACACACTGTCTTCCAACACTACCCGCAACACTACAAAGACAACAGCAGCAATATCCCTTCCTAAACGCTCCTTCCCACACCACTACCACGAGACCACACCTGTAAATTGGAGAGCAGCACACCTGTCTAAAACCCACACGTAACTCTACCTTACTAAGAATCCACTTTATTACAACACCAAAGGACTTCCACCCTGGGAGAGTCATTTTATGTTGAACTTCATGACTCCCCCCCGAAGTTATGCCAGTGAACCATACAGCCCCCATTGACAAGGCGTTCAGAGGGTCATATTGAGAGATGTGGCCACTAAACACGTTCTTTCACATTCTTTTTGAAATCCTCAGTAGCGAGTCACTAGGAAACTAAATAGACTGAGTAGTGAAACCTTCAGATCTCAGTCTAGCTTTTCCCAGAGGATTTAGTGGTAGATGGTTAATGGGGTTTCAGTAAATGGCTTCATAAACTTAGGTTGTAGAACCCAGGGAGTTATTTAGAACACTGAGAGAACGACCAGGCTGGGCTCTCTCTCTCTCTCTCTCTCTCTCTCTCTCTCTCTCTCTCTCTCTCTCTCTCTCTCTCTCTCTCTCTCTGTTGTCGTGTGTGAAGGCCGGATAACATACTCTATTTGGAAGACGGAGAGGATCTGGGGAAGGAGGGGGAGATAGGGAGAGGATCTGGCGAAGGAGGGGGAGATAGGGAGAGGATCTGGGGAAGGAGGGGGAGATAGGGAGAGGATCTGGGGAAAGAGAGGGAGAGGATCTGGGGAAGGAGGGGGATAGGGAGAGGATCTGGGGAAGGAGAGGGAGAGAGGGAGAGTGTCTGGGGAAGGAGGGGGATAGGGAGAGGATCTGGGGAAGGAGGGGTATAGAGAGGGAGGAATCCACGACCCTTCTTCATTCATGATATTGTATTGTATTGTATTGTATTGTTTATCTTAAGACTCAACGGGGCAACACAGAACCATATTGTCCTTTTCCTGATTTTTGTGTTGGTGTTCGCTAGGCCAACCTGAGAGAACCTCCACCACTTAGTCCCAGAACTCATTCATGAGAACGAACGCATGACTGACATACATACACACATACATACATACATACATACATACATACATACATACATACATACATACATACATACATACATACATACATACATCACAATACCCTACTACGGCTGTGTCTGGTGTTGAACTGTGTTGGGTTATATTCCACAGTTTGAACTTTGTCTCAGAATATACGAGTTGTTCAGCAGTTTCAAGTGTCGTGTACATCACCTGATATGACTTCCAGGTTCTTTTATAATGTTAAGTCATATTTCGTCTGGCTTGTGATATTTCTCCTTATAAATAACAACAAATGGAACCCTTAGGGCAATAAAATTCGTTTAGGATAAAATTTTTCGGAATTTAGAGAATTTTTACGGTTGAAGTTTAGATTTGGTTGTTGGTTGTGTTATGGTCTGTTCACTCGAAGCTTGCAACACTCAGGTCTAGGGTCAGCTGATTAGTTGGTGGACGGACACCTGAAGAGTCACTACAGATCTTTAGTATTTAATCTATCGTATTAATATTATGATGTCTAAGCAATAATAACCTTTCTATGTTGATTTCTGATAATTTCCGCAATTGAGGAAGCAAAAATTAGCATATGAAGGGCTCTGGTAATAAATAAATCATATAGAGGGTGGAGGATGTCGCTGAAATTGTGTTAATCTTTTTTCTTGTTCTCTCCAAGATATTTTTATTACCCATGTGTTTCACTAGTTAACCTTTCTTCGCCAAATTATCAGAGAAGAACACAGAAAAGATATTATCCATTAAAATGTCAGAATTTAAGTACGATAGATTAAAAGCTGATGAACTCCTAAGGCTCGTGATTCTTCTGGGTCCGTTCGCCAACCAAACAGCTAACCCGAACAGACTATAGGTTATGTTACTAAGTTCCGTGATGTAGTGCGTTCTAGCCCAGTTTACTGTAGTTTATGTTTCAATTTTCAACAGTTTATTCAAAATTATAGGAGTCAAGATCCAGTAATGTCACGAGGTACCCCTGTACAGGAGTCTCAAGTACTGTACATATAAATTAAATAATATAAAGGGGGCTTACTAAAGCCTAAGGAAGGGAGGACATTCTTTCAAAATAACATTTATATTATTTAAGGAATATCTGGCCAGTATGCAAGTGTTAAGCATCGTGCCTCCGTCAATAGGTCATGTTGCGGTGGTCCAGTGTTGTGTGTGGGGACATCTCAGGATATAGTGGGTGAGTGTAATACTGTGGGGTTTGTCCAGTTAATGTTGGGCTTAGGATTGGGAAAATAATTTTATGTGAAAAATTTAGAGAAAATCGCCCGCCACTACCTGTACCCACCACGGCCTGGGTACTGTCGACCCCTACAGCTCACTAACGCTCGCGGGTTCATCGAATTTTTTTCACGACAAAATTTTAAATAAATTGTAATTGCCCGGTAATTGGGCAGTATCCTTGATTGACATAAGTAATTTACATTTAATTTACCAATTTATTGCATAATTATATATATGGCGATGACTAGGCTTGAAAATTAAATGATCGTAATTATAATTTTCAATATAATAGCATGTCAAAAGTATATGTATAAATGTATGTATTTACATTAGGTAACTTTGATAACCCACTCACATTTTTTTTTTTGGTATTGAGGAAGAGGATTGGTTAATTCTGTTATTTATTTATTTATTTATTTATTTATTTATTTATTTATTTATTTATTTATTTATTTATTTATATTGCTTCCGAGGTAATGTTTCAAAAGCTCATTATTGATCTCTCTTGAGACGTAAATTTCAAAGTACCAATTCTAATGTTTACCAGACGCGGGTGTACCTCAGGCCAAGCAACTATAATTATTGCATCATAGAGGGAAGTGAACAGGTAAATTTGGCAAACACATCGCCTCTGTCTACCTAGCTGTTTGTCGATATCTGGTATTATTTTGGTAGGTTAAGTAATCATACCCGCTACACACACACATACACTTGATGCCTTTTAGCCAGTGAGGGTCAACAGTTCGTGATATTTTTCTTGTTGGAGATTTCTGAGGCCAAGGTCTTAATGGTCGGACCAGCGACACTTTGCCAATATACCGATACATATATACAACTGCCGCGGACCTTCTTGTGAACCTCTTCCTCCACCGGCCACCAGCCTTCCTGTTGGCCGGTGGAGGGTCATGGAAGGCAGTGGAGGGTGTAATGGGGGATAGTGAAGGGTGGTGGAGGGTAGTGAAGGGTAGTGAAGGGTAGTGAAGGGTATTGAAGGGTAGCAGAGGGAAGTGAAGGGTAGCGGAGGGTGTAGTGTAGATAATACCAAGTTTGAAGGGGTATTCTGAAGCAAGGTATTGGTGGTAGGTGACAGGGGAGGGAGTGACTGTCTTTGAGGAGGACTCTGAAGGGTTAGGAGTAAGTGGAGGAAGACGTAAAGGTGCTAATGAGCTGCTTAATGTAAGATAACAACAGGTGTGGAGATCATTGACAGGTGTGTTACAAGGTCATTATGAGGGAATTAAAGGTAACATCTCAGGTGAAAAGCTGGTGGTAGTGACAACCATCATTAAAAATTCGGAGACACATCGCTGGTTTTAACATCAAATTCCTTAAGGTTCAGATGTTTTGGCTTCGTTAATCGTCACAAACACTTCGAGTTATTGTGTTAAATTTTCTTACAGAATGTGAGATAGGTGGCCGTGCTCTCCCCTGTGTAGCTTTGATCAATCATTCAGTTGGTTGTGTGACATTGTCCTCAAAACCAGAGAATATATATTTTTTTTATTCCTAGATTTTTTTTTTATTTCAGTAGAATAAGTTTAAGACTAAATTCCCGTCTACAAAAGAGAAATATATTTTTAATCTTTGTACCGTATTTACACAATATAAGAAGTGCTGTAGAAACTGTAGATTTACAATTCGAATCGATCCTAGTCAGAAATATTATGTTAAATATTAGTTAATATTCTTAAATCTTTGCTGTTGGACAAGTTAAATATTATACAGTCGTGATCTGTGAATAAAAAAACAATAGTAATAACGTAAAATAAATAAACTAAATATTTCTGGGGTTTCAAAGTTTGTATGAATCTAAAGGTGAAACAACAGAGCAGATGAAGTGTGCAAATCTCATCCACAGTGTCTGGAAAAGATTAAAATAATAAACGTAGCCAGAGCTTAACAGACAGACAGAGACAGGCAGACAGACAGACAGACAGACAGACAGAGACAGACAGACAGACAGACAGGACATAATACCCATAACATTACTTGCAAGCACAGTTCAACATAGCCCAGGAAAATTCTCCTTCTGAACAAGTTTGAACAGACACGAATCTATGTATATCAGTTCCGCTAGCCTGGCTTCCTTCTACCTCTATCTACTTCCTTCTACCTGTAATATACTTTATCTACCTGTCTTGTCTACTCTATGAATGCCTGCAGGTGCCCGATTTATTGATCTATATTTAATTTTTATTTTTTTATTTATTTTTTATTTTTATATATATATTATTTTATTCCTCAGTGTGTTCTTAGTTACATAATTTTTTCCCATCGTCATTACTAGTCTAAACACAAATGAAATAAATGTACATATTATTACGCTCAAACTTAACAAATTAATACCGAAATAATAATCCTTTTAAAAAAAATTCTTTATAATCGGATCTGTCACAGTTGAAGGCCACAGTGTTAATGTTTACACGGTCGCTTATTCATCCTGCCTTCAGAACCTGTTTTACTGTTTATATTTGATAATTTAATCATCAAGGTCACTTAATACAACATGTGTCGTGGTATACTGTTTTCCGATCATTAAATATCAGAAGAATTGAATCTTTCTCGTTAAGATTGTCGTCTGCATGAGAGAGAGAGAGAGAGAGAGAGAGAGAGAGAGAGAGAGAGAGAGAGAGAGAGAGAGAGAGAGAGACACCAATCGCCATCAATATTGACCGAACACATGAGTCAATATTCTGGTTTATTCATAAAAAAGTCTAAGGTTACCTCTCATTCTTCTGGTTTGAGTCGCCAGTGCTAAAGTGTTCGAGTTGTTTTCAGGTGTGTATGGAAGTATGAGCGATTCACCATACTATACTATACCATACCATGCCATACCATACCATACCATACCCACGTTACCATACCATGCCATACCATACCATACCCACGTTACCATACCATACCCACGTTACCATACCATACCATACCATACCATACCATACCATACCATACCATACCATACCATACCATACCATACCATACTCCAACTTAGGGACGATCGTTCATAAAATTACATAAAATCACTATTTTTTTTTACCAGATTTCAATATTGTTTGTTTGCTTATTTGGTTAAGGTGACGTATTAAATAAATATTTGAAACTTATTGTTTTAAACTCATTTTAACCAACTTACATAAATTAATGAATCATACTGGAGGCTTTATGTCTTCAGGCTCAAAGGATTAAGTAACTTATTAAGTCATCATACTCAGTGGGTTTAGTCTCTTTTATATAAACCTTTGTGAGTATTAGCCAAAGGTCAGTCTACAGTTAACATATCACAAAACATCAACAACTTCTATATTCATCTCCTGTAAGGATTAGCTCTCGATCTACTAAGTTGTTTCTATTAATTATTTTGGTGTTAAATTTTCAAAGTTCTTCCTGGATGCTTCGTGTTTCTGGTTGAGGTGGCAGGTGTGAAATAAACTATGTTCATATTTAACCAGGAGGAGGTGAGGTGAGGTGTGGTGGCGCTGTAGTGAAGGCTGTGGTGGTGGTGGTGGTGGTGGTGGTGGTGGTGGTGGTGGTGGGGGATGGTGTGTGGTGATGGTGGTGGTGGTGGTGGTGGTGGTGGTGGTGGATGGTTGTGGTGGTGGTGATGGTGTTGATAGCGCCCTGCCAAGTCAACCACAACTACATATTACTCTACAAAATGATGTCCATCTCTGTCATAAGTAAATCCCAGAAGGTAAATAAGAAGAGCAGACTATGTTATGTGGCACAGAAGACATCAGTATTCCACACAGCAGCAGCCACACGTCCCTCCACCACCAGCCAATAAAACCTAAATTCTACCAGCAAGACTTTGGTCCCACGCCCCTGGGTTACTGCTGCGAGTCTGGGGGCACCAACCTGAGGCTTCATCTACAAGTCAAGTAGCTGGTCTGCTCCCCGACCTCACTCTGGCCTCAAACACCTTAGTTTTAACACAGCGACACAGTACATGTTTGTGAAATATGTTGTTGAATATGGCGTGATGAATATACCTGATACCTGGGCTGTGATTAATACCTCATACGTTACCTTAAGTAGACGCAGGTGTTCTCTTTAAAGGTTCCTGCTTGGCTCGTATTTTATTTTTTTTTTTTTACTAAATAAGGTCATTAATCTCGGACGCACAAGGTCAGGTGGCACCAGGTGATCGTGACAACTTGAGTTTTTATCCACAAAGGAATAAAATAACAGGGAAGTGAAGCATTAATCTTATTTCTTGGTTATTCTAGCTCACTGTTCGCTTCTGCTGCACCTAGTAATCAAATTCTTCTTGTTCATATGATTGATATCTGAGAATACAAATCACCCACAGAATGTCATAGTGTTAGCTTTACTCAATTTATACATAATATACATACATTAATACACAGTCCACAGATTAATACAGGGGGGACATTTACAAAATTACATTCTTGTGCAGTTTTCCATTGTACGGTAACAACGATGTTTTACACCATTTTATTCCAAAAATCTAATTACAACATTGCAAGCGAGTTTGTTAGATTCCATTTTCCAGGTAATTTTTCCTGATTATGCATTGACGGAGCACCAGGTAACGATATTAAATTTGATATGAAAAGTTAATGTGCATAAAGTGACTAATGTTCATGTACTCTCTGTGAAATTTGGATCACTTTTTAATGGAATATTCGTCACTCTACATAACTGTACTCCCATTATCTCTACACCCACACATCCCCACACTTGTACACATATTCATAAATACACACATACACACACCCACATCCGTATACACACACCAACAACAGTATACATATTCACATCTGTACA
Source organism: Homarus americanus (assembly GCF_018991925.1). NCBI lineage: Eukaryota > Metazoa > Arthropoda > Malacostraca > Decapoda > Nephropidae > Homarus > Homarus americanus. The sequence continues at coordinate 29,037 of NW_024734270.1, read as the reverse complement.
CTTATAAATCCGTTTGTACACTTCCAACACTCTTCATTTCCACTTCAAACACCAGCTATCTTCCCTCCCCTCCCACTCCATGTATACCAGCAGGTGGCATGATACACCTCACCTACGTACACCTGTAGTTAAATTATTCCCAGGTGAGCGTTCAACTATTTACACAGGTATTCGCTCTGACCGTCCACCCTTGTACAATTTTCATCATGGAATGTGTCTGGTCGCTTAATTTGGTACTGCTTGTTCCTCTGTTGCGTGGATATCTTTTTCTCTTTCTTCTTTTTTGGCTGTCGTTCGTCCATTTTCTCTATTTTTAGTGTTTCCTGGAGTGTTTTTTTTACGGTCGATGTGTTGCTCTAGTGTGTTTTGCTATCCATCATCTCCTACGTTTAGTGTTGCTTGAGTTGGTGTAACAGCGCCATTGGTACAGTGCTGTTGGAGAAGTCCTTTTATTGTGTCTCCAGTTGTTCAGTGCTATCTGTGTTGTAGTCTTGCTGTTGTGCCATTGATGTGGTGCCGATGGTTTAAGTGATGTCAATTGATTTAGTGCCAGTGGTTTAGTGCGTCCACCCTTGTACAATTTTCATCATGGAATGTGTCTGGTCGCTTAATTTGGTACTGCTTGTTCCTCTGTTGCGTGGATATCTTTTTCTCTTTCTTCTTTTTTGGCTGTCGTTCGTCCATTTTCTCTATTTTTAGTGTTTCCTGGAGTGTTTTTTTTACGGTCGATGTGTTGCTCTAGTGTGTTTTGCTATCCATCATCTCCTACGTTTAGTGTTGCTTGAGTTGGTGTAACAGCGCCATTGGTACAGTGCTGTTGGAGAAGTCCTTTTATTGTGTCTCCAGTTGTTCAGTGCTATCTGTGTTGTAGTCTTGCTGTTGTGCCATTGATGTGGTGCCGATGGTTTAAGTGATGTCAATTGATTTAGTGCCAGTGGTTTAGTGGCAATGATTTAGTGGAAATAGTTTAATCCTAATGGTTTAGTGTCATAGTCGTTTCTTGTGCCAATGGTGTAGTGTCATCCCCCTCTCTGATTTTCCACTTTGGCGCTCAGAGACTGAAAAAGCAAATTGTTGAAGAAGGCAAACACACAAGAAGAAATAAAGGGAACAACACCATCGAAGAATGAAAATTGACCGTTACAGCTGCAAAAAAAAACAGACGAAGTAAAATATTGGAAGGAAAAAATAGTAAATGTTATGTTATTGAGAGGAAATGGACGAGAAGTATTAGACATGGGAAAGGGAATAGAGTTGAGAAGAAGAAGAAGAAAGAAGAAAAAAAATAAGAAATATTTGTTGTCTGTAAAAGATGTCCACAATTCTCACCCGAAAAATAGTTACATATCACCAGCTATTTTCTCAAGCTGAAATATTCTCTCTCTGTCTCTCTTTGTCTCTCTCTGTCTCTCATTCTCTCTCTCACTCTTTCACAATTTCTCTCTTTATATTTTGTGCCAGTTTTTTTATCTGCCTCAAACAAAAGCCATAAAGCTGCTGTTACATCGATAGTAAAGGGAATGACACGCTCTCTCTCTCTCTCTCTCTCTCTCTCTCTCTCTCTCTCTCTCTCAACCGTGTCATAAATAAAGACAATAAAGTTTTCCCCCTTCAGTAAAGCTCACGTAGGAGATAGTCTATATTTCTACTGACGGAGGGAGCACTGCCGGCAGCCACAACCTCTTCAGTAAACACTCATAGAAATAAATAATGACACCTCTCAAGTTCTTACACTAACGATCTCTGAGGTAACGAAGACAAGTTAGTTTTGATGAGTTTATTTAATTTAATTTTATACCTAATTAAATAATCTGTTTACTACCACTACAGTTAGTTATATAGTGAAGATCATTTAATGTACAAAGATTTTATTTATATAAGTATTTAGAATTTTGATATTTTTTTCGATGACATTGTGTATAAGAAGAAAGAATTTGATATTTTTTGGTTAATATTCCATTCCTAATTATATACTTCTGGAAAAATAATGTTTTATGGCATCTCTGTAAGTAACGTAAGTATATACTGTATATTTTAGGAAAAGTTGATGTGGTTTTTTAATGTAATAATTCAAACTAAACGTTGAAAGAAAAATAGTGTTTGTTTTTTTCATCGGTTCAACTGACATGTATAGAAAAAAGTTTATATATAAATTTTTAACAGACTTTTATTCAGTTTAGAGATAAAAAAATAATTAACTCACTGATGATATAAAAAGTATGAAAAAAAAAGAAAAACAGTTATTTACTAGAATTTTCATTTACTTATGACGTACAGAGAATATAATTCGGCATCTCATAATGTATAAATATTGTATTTTAATTTTTACTATTTCTAAAAGGTCAAATTTGTAACAGCTAACTATGTGTGAAAGTTAACCATAAATGAAAGCTCCTATATGTGGAAGCTACCATATGGAAGCTACCATATGTGGAAGCTACCATATATGGAAGCTACAATATGTAGAAGCTACCATGTGGAAGCTACCATATGTGGAAGCTACCATATATGGAAGCTACAATATGTGGAAGCTACCATGTGGAAGCTATCATATGTGGAAGCTACCATATATGGAAGCTACAATATGTGGAAGCTACCATGTAGAAGCTACCATATGTGGAAGCTACCATATATGGAAGCTACCATATGTGGAAGCTACCATATATGGAAGCTACAATATGTGACAGCCTCTCTCTCTTCCTGTTATCTCCATCTGCTGTTGTTATTGTTAAAGCCTCTAGCCATACTGTCATCACCTGTTACTGTCATCACCTGTTACTGTTATCACCTGTTACTGCTATCACCTGTTACTGTGATCACCTGTTACTGTGATCACCTGTTACTGTGATCACCTGTTACTGTCATCACCTGTTACTGTCATCACCTGTTACTGTCATCACCTGTTACTGTTTTCACCTGTTACTGTTATCAATGAGTCGTAACATTTTCTTAATCATTTACCCTCTGGCATTATATAACTGTAATATATAGATACAATTTACCCAATGCAAAAAAGTATATTCGATTAAAAAAGTAATAATGGAAACTAATTTTTTTTAATACTGTAACGATAAAAGTAAAATTCTTACTTCAATTTTGTTTAGTAATAAAAATATGAAATGAAAAACGAATTATTGGCGAACATTTTATGATTATTGTGTGTGTGTGTGTGTGTGTGTGTGTGTGTGTGTGTGTGTGTGTGTGTGTGTGTGTGTGTGTGTGTTTATTCGTGTATTCATCGTTAAGTCTTTGTTTTTATATTTATATGTATGTATGTATGTATGTATGTATGGGTGTGTATACATGCGAAAACACCCAGGGATTTGGTGGGAGGTTTAAAAATGCTCAATATCCACGTTATGATTTGTGTTGCCGATATTCCATGTTTTCAGGGCAACATTTTGTTTTATATATATTTTTGGAACCTCTTTCACCTGACTCCTCCAGCTATACAACATGACAGGAGGGGCAAATGATGGCCTCAAACTCGTGGTGTAAAATGGTGCCTCGTAAATTTAGTACTGATGTTTTTATAAGATTAATAAGCCAAGTCGTTCTGTAGATACTGTACAATATCCCTTTAATAGATCATATAATACAGTACATCTCTTTAAATAGGTCATATAATAAAATAGCCTTTAATAGGGTTTAATAATAATAGACAACATCTCTTTAAGAAGTACTAAAATACATCATTTCTTTAATGGGTAGAAAATACAATATCCCTTTAATAGGTCATAGAAGGAAATGCAGCAATAAATTTGGATTGATTTTAAATTCTTCAAGACTATTCACTTGTAGTTCTTGATTGTTGTTGTTGTTATCTATGTGTTATATTCTGGTACTTAGCAGCGGTAGTCTCCTCTTGATTTGAACTGGTACACACACACACACACACACACACACACACACACACACACACACACACACACACACACTCTATACTGGAGTACGAGGACCTCAGCTGCTGACATAAAGCCCCAACAAACTCACTACCACCACCGTGTGATCTGTGTACTTGTAGTGAGTTTTCCAATCTCACCTCACTCGACCGAAATAGCGTTTCAAGTAGTGGAATAACTTAACGATAATGAGGTTCCTTGACAACGGACCACCAAAGGGAATATTGACAGGAACGTCTGATATTTGAGGACGAGCAGGACAAACCACTCCACCAGTCTCTTCCATCTTTTTGCAGTTTTTGTTTAGCATTTCATCTCCGTGTGTAAGGTCGAAGAGAATATATTTCACTTGTCAGAATATCGGTTGTCTGTCTTGGGTTTGTCGATGTGTATTTTTTTTTAGAGATTCCAGTGTAATTTTTTTTAAGAGAGATACAAATGCAACACAGAAAAATCACACTGATTTCTATCGTCTCTCACTCGACGTCTACTTTAGAAGAGGTGGATTATGTTGATATGGGTTTTTTTCCAAGAATTTTGACAGAACCTAGTGTGTCAAAACTCAACTTTTTTTTTGAAGGAAATACATAAGATAGGTAGATAGGTAGGTAGATAGGTAGGTAGATAGGTAGGTAGATAGGTAGGTAGGTAGGTAGGTAGGTAGATGTAAATATATAACTAACAGGGTGACAGTTTGTTGAAGAAAAGAAAATTCACTTCCAAAATAACGTTTCATTTATCAGGTAAGATGAAACTCAGGCAGAAGATCATTTCCCTTACAGCCTCCAGTGTTCACCAGGTGTTCCTCCAATGTTCACCAGGTGTTCCTCCAATGTTCACCAGGTGTTCCTCCAGTGTTCACCAGGTGTTCCTCCAATGTTCACTAAGTGTTCCTTCAATGTTCATTTGCTCTACAATTATTGAAATTGAATTATTGTATTTGATTCGGGATTTGGTGTTGTTGGCTACGAGACATTTTGGCTACCAACTAACTATGTGTTTTGGTAATGTCTTCTTAACATAGTATTTCCAGTATTGGGTCATAATTTTTTTTTCTGATAAGTTTAGTGTTTAATGGATGTGTCTACGTAGTTCTGTTGCATGGTTGGTTAATATGGTTTATTGTGTGGCAGTATATCGAGAGGTTGTTTGGTTGGTAATCCGATAATAATGTTTTGTGCCGTCTATATTTTTGGTTGCTTTATTGTCTATGTTATTTCGGTTACTTGAGTGATTTTAGTGTCTTTGGGGGGTTTGTATTTAACACTTTATTTTGATGATGTTAATCCGTTATATTAGATGTCATTCTGGTTATCATTTATCTTTATTTTGTAGCGTTTATTATGATTTTTAGGACGTCATCTGTTTTCATATTGTAGCATTTCTGATGATTAATGACGTCATCGGTTTTAATTTTGTAGCGTTTCTGATTATTTTTGTGACGTCATTTGTATTTATTTTGTAGTATTTCTGATGGTTATTGACGTCATCTGTTACTTCGAGATCCTTGTGCGCTCTTATTATCTAGTCTTTCAATTTCGTGATTTACTTATAATTTCTATACATCTCTCATGGGGTTTAAGGCGAGGTATGGGTCTGCTAAATTCTTTTATGGTAGATTTGTATACTTATGGATAATTACTGCTATTAGTGGTTCATTATTACACTGATGCCTGTGTTACGTTAAGTTAGAAATGTTTCAATAGCTTCTTGTTAATGCCATTTTATCTTCATGATTTATTATAACATAAAATAACGTGTTCTATGACGTAACCAACTAGTTTTGTCATAATTTGATATTCTTCCATGGTAGTGATGTCATAATCCTTTTAAAATCTTGTAACACCATCCTAAGTGAAGGAATTTTATCATATCATTAAGCGTGTCTCTTACCTGAGTTTATAAATCGTCTTCTTCATAAACAAAACACGTGATGAATAGGATTACACTCGGCCGATCTTCTCTAAGGTGTGGTTCGCGCCTTAAGCACCTGATGTACACAATGGCGAGTCTTCAAGCTGTTCCTCTACTCAGTTCTCCCTTCACGACACGTAATGCTCTTATCTTCTTATCGGCTCTACCCTCACTCACCCTATACGTAATAAACTCTACTTTGTCAACTTATTTTGTTTAATATTTCTCCCTTTATGAAGTGGATAAGCCGCTGTGTGCATCTATTTCCTTGATAAATTTCTCACATTCAGATCTTCGATACATTAGACGCCTGCAGGCCACTTTGCTTTCTCCCCATCTCCATAATTATCTACAGCGATACACTTTCTTTTTCTATTATTCACATTTACACTTATTCATCTCACTTAAGTTCGCCAAGAGAGGTGTTACGTCTTTACTGTAAGTTTTGGATATACAGAAATATATATCAAAGCCTTGGTAATATTCTTAGTCTTTATTGTCTATTATCCAACTTCTCTCTCTTACGTCTTTTATTAAGTGTCGTCTGGTTCCCTTAATTTGCTCAAAACATCGGGTTAACTTTCTTTCCAGTTTTGCTTTTAATTTCTTTTCATTATTTCCCAACTTGTCTCTGTAGTGTCTATTGGTTATGTCTTCCTCGGTACATGGCTAAGGTCTTCCTAATGCATTATTGCTGTACGTGCAATATCGCTCTTGTCCTCAACTTCTTCAGGAGAGCTCTTAGGGAGTGTATTGTCCGCTTCCTCGCCTCTCTTGCCACGATATGAACCAGGTCACACCAGGTCACTCCAGGTCACACCAGGTCACACCAGGTCACACCAGGTCACACCAAGCCTCTACAGCAAATAACAAAGGAATTTAACCAAATTTTGTAATTATATTCAAGCAGACAAAATTTTAATTAGATAAGTAATTTTTTCGATATCTTGACTTACCTTCTTCCCTCCCCTCTCTCCCCCCTCCCCTACCCTTCCCTCTCCCTCCATCTCTTGCCTCCCTCTGCCCCCCTCCCTCTCTACCCATTCCCTCCTCTCCACTCCCTCCCCTCCCCTCTCTACCCCTCCCTCTCTACCCTTCCCCTCTCCTCCCTTCCCCTCTCCCTCCCTCTCTACCCCTTCCCTCTCTCCCCCTTCGCCTCACACCCTCCCAGCTCGGGCGCATGTGGAAGGGGTGTGTGTAGGGGGAGGATAAGGAATTTAGAATGTGATTTTCTCTGTCCGTCTGTCAGTAGTGAGAACTTGTTACTTTAATCCCTTTTCGCTCGTTCCTCAGTCTTGCCATCCATAAATCCATTTTTTTATGTCATGGGTAAAGGGAACAGAAAGATATGAGTCAAGTGTTAATGGAAAATGGAGACAGGTCTTCGTATAAGAACAGATAGATTATACATTATACGACACCCACACACACACCCACACACACACACACACACACACACACACACACACACACACTAACACTGTAAACACACAACCTACACATTGTACATATCTTCCTCACCATATAACTCTACAATATAGTGAACCTTTTAGATACAGTAGACAATAAAAATTATTAAACTCGTTAAACTTTTAATATGTTTAGAATATCTCAGCAACATATGGAAGAGTAGACAGAGAGTCATAGTGGTTGTGATGAGGAGGCGGCTATGTTGATTCTTAAGACTGGTGGTCAATTCTCACGCTACCGGAAACGCTCTTTTTAACCTTGTATTCACGGGGTACCCTCTGAGCTGAATAAAATCACCTGACATTAGCCAAATAAAATATTAAATGTATTGTCCCTGTAGAGTTGTGGTTAAAAACGTAGATTATTTTTATTTCATATTATTAAGCTTTTTTTTTCTGACTGTCTTGACCGTCGTATTACTCTGAGAAACGCAACATATTGACGACTTTTTCAAACACCAGAAATTTTTGCCCAATATCTGACGACTGTGTTTGATTGTCTGTGTAATTGTATTAGTGTTTGTTAATGTATGATGTATTTAATATAATGTATTATGGAAGCAGGTTAATGTATATAAGTAAAGGAGGATGATATATAATGCCTCAGGTTTCATCAGCTATCATAGTTTTATAATGAAAGTGACGGTGGTTCATGGATGGTGGTGTTGTCGTGGGCCAGTGTTCAAACTTTAAGCTTCTCTTTCCGTCAATGGAAGTCTGGGATTATCTTATATACTTAACGTAACATTTTCTGGATTAAATGTCCTCCCTTAACACCATTAATGAATTAGATTAGTATTGTATATCCATAATTTCAAGACAAATTTTTCCCACGTACTTGAGCTTTTGAATACGATAACTAATTCCCCTGAGTACGATGACATTTTACTCATGGGTGCCAAGTTATCGTACTCATCATTGTCCTATTCGTTCATTTTCCCAACCAGGTAATGAACTAAATACCTGGAGAAATTACCTTTAATTACTCTGTCATGTGATGTGTTCTGGGTCGCGGCGCCTTACCCGGTAATACCATTAGATCTTAACAAGATTCCTAGGTACGTCAATATCTGTCTCTCAGGGGGATGGAGATGATGCACCGACTGACAGACAGACAGACAGATAAGCAGCCAGTGTCTCCAACAGATGACAAGACGTTCATTTAGGATCTCAGACATAATCGTCTCCTGAGAACACTCGAACCAATTACTCATTAATGTGTGTCTCTCACAACACAATCGTCAATCAGTCGACAACATCCTCTTCATCAACTGCTTAATATCAATAGAGTTCATCCCGGACTTAATAAGCATTAAAGTCGTGTACATAATTTCACCATTATTCAATTTCCAAAAATTCCTACCCCCTCCCCCCCTCCACCCCTCACGTCCCTCCTTGTCGGGTACATATTGCTCTCTCATCCTTCATGGTAGTTTCCCTTACTGAGACACTTCAACCTACTACCTACCTACGCGTAGTGTTGTCACGAAACTTTCTGTGAAATACGTAAACAGCGACAATTGTCTTTTATGTGTACGTCGACTAATTTTGTATAATTCGGGACTACTGTAAACGATTAGAATAAGTTAGTAAATTTAGGTAATATATTTTGATGCTGTTGAACACAGACCTCATCGTGTAGTTATTTACCTGAGGATCTATAGCCAATGACATATACCTGTACACATCTCTCTTTAATTCGGCCTCCTCCTGACTCCCCTCTCCCCTCTCTCTCATCCTTTCTCCCCATCCCCTACACTATTCCTAACTCCCCTCACCCTCCTACACCCCATGCTGACTCCATCTCCCCTCCTTTCAGCCTCATCCTGACTCACCCTCCCCCTCCCTCTCTCCTATCCCCACTCCCCTTCCCCGCTCTACATCCTCTCCCCTCTCCCCGCAACACCCTGGGTGCTACAGCCTCTCCTTGATCCTATCTCTGAGCATCCTTCCGTCTCCCCAATCTCCTTTCGTTCAGGAATTTCTCTCTCTGTTCCACTATTCTCACTCTCCCATTCCTCTCCATCTCACTGTACATCTCCCCATCCTTCTGTCCCTATCCATATATTTCCTCACCAGCCACTCCCTCCTCCACTTCCACCCTCTCCACTTTCCTCACTTTCTTTCCCTCTTTCTTCTCTCCCCTCCTTTGCACCTCCCGTCTCCTCTCCTCTACCCCCCCTCTTCTCCCCAGCCTCTCTCTGATATCCAACGTGTTTATTAATGAGAGAGAAGATAGTGGTGGTGCTCCCCTGCCTCCGCCTGGCTCTCTCTCCTTCCTTCACTCCTGGGTCTTCCTCTCCCAAGCTCTCTCATATCCCTGGCTCTCCCCCTAGCCCTGCCTCCTCTTAACCCTGCCTCCCCCTGGCTCTCTCTCTAGCCCTACCTCCACTTTAACCCTGCCTCCCCCTTAGCCTAGCCTCCACCTTAACAGTACCCCTCCGTAACCCTACACTCCCTTAACCGTGCCACCCTTAACCATGCCCGCCTTAACCCTGCCAGCCTTAACCCTGCCTTCCCTGGTGAGAAGATACACAGTGGCATTTCTCCACCTAAGCTCTAATTGAAGGCTGAAGAAATCCTCGCTAGGTAATTCATTAAGAGCTATAATGGGTAAGTCGAGACGAAGGTAAAGAAGTGATAAAGGACACCGATTAATAAGAAATGATAAAGATGGGGAAAGTAGAAGGGCCAATTAGTTTAACTGTTGGAAGAGGAGAGATGTACAGGGGCTGAGGAGAGGCCACAGGGGCTGAGGGGAGGTCTTGAGGGCTGAGGGGAGAGAGGGTCTGAGGGGCTGAGGGGAGGAGAAAGATACAGGGGGCTGAGGGAGAGAGGTCTTCTGAGGCTGAGGGAGGAGAGGTCTTGAGGGCTGAGGGAGAGGTCTTACAGGGGGCTGAGGGGAGGAGAGGTCTTACAGGGGCTGAGGGGGAGGAGAGGTCTTGAAGGGCTGAGGGAGGAGAGGGTCTTACAGGGGCTGAGGGGAGGAGGAAGGTCTTACAGGGGGCTGAGGGAGGAGAGGTCTTACCTGCAGGGGCTGGGGGAGGGAGAGGTCTTACAGGGGCTGAGGGGAGGAGGATGCCTGGGGGGGCTGAGGGGGGAGGAGAGGTGTACAGGGGAGGCTGAGGTGGAGAATCTTACAGGGGCTGGGGGAGAGAGGTGTGGGGGCCTGGGGAGAGAGAGGTGTTACAGGGCTGGGGGGAGAGGTGTTGCAGGGGGCTGAGGGGGTGGAGAGGTGTTACAGAGTTGAGGTCTTACAGGGGGCTGAGGTCTTGGGGGCTGGGGAGAGAGGTCTTACAGAGGGCTGAGGGAGGAGAGGTCTTACAGGGGCTGAGGGAGGAGAGGTCTTACAGGAGGCTGGGGAGGAGAGGAGGTCTTACAGGGGCTGGGGGGGGAGTGGGGGTCCTGCAGGGGCTGAGGAGAGGTCTACAGGGGCTGAGGGAGAGAGGTCTTACAGGGGGGCTGGGGGAGGAGAGGTCTTACAGGGGCTGAGGGGAGAGGTCTTTACAAGGGACTGGGGGAAGAGGTCTTACAAGGGACTGAGGGAGAGGAGGGAAGGGGGAGGATGGAGCTCTGTTAATGGTCCTCTCGCCCGGCGCCATGGTAGAGGTTCTGAGCCCAGCAGGAGGAGACATCACCCATGTCTTAGAGGTGATGTAACACATACAAGAACTTAACTCGAGTCATTATATCATGGGTGTTTAATCATGTCTCATTATGGATTTCAATTCTAATTTGTTCTAACTTTAACTCTAACCATAAGGGGAAAAAAAGCAGTCCTAAAGTCCAAATCTAAATGAAATCAGTCGTGAAGAATGTAATCTCTAGGAACCCAAATTCTAATGGATTTGAAATCCTTCTGTTCGCTTCTCCTATGGCACATAATTTTTTAACTGAGCTAGTCATATGGTCTTATATCCTTTAGAGTTGAAATTCAGTTGGTTAGGTTAGGTTGGGTTGGGTTAGGTTGGGTTAGGTTGGGTTAGGTTAGGTTAGGTTAGGTTAGGTTGGGTTAGGTTGGGTTGGGTTTAGGTTGGGTTAGGTTGGGTTTGGTGACGAAGGTGAAGTAAAAATATAACGTAGTACGACCCGTCAGAATTAAATGGGGACATTAATCTCAAGCTGTGACCGTGTGGTGTAGTAATGAATTGTGTAGTAGTGGTGTGGTGTGGTGTGGTAATGGTGTGTGAAAGTGATGGTGTGGTGTGTAGGTGATGTGTTGTGGTACCTGTGGTGACAGACAGACAGACAG
>NW_024734270.1:0-15000 GCF_018991925.1 Homarus americanus | reverse complement strand
AACAAAACATCAATTGACCGACACCACCAACCGACCATAGAAACCAAATCGACTGACATTCACGAAATGCCCTTCTACATGAGACAGTTTGTGGTGTGTGACGACCTCTCATAGTTAAAAGAGTGTATTGAAGATCTATGGTTTATTGCCTTGAGTTCAGTATCTTAATAACGCTTCAGTCTCCTACATGAACGCGTCTGGCATGTAATTACTGTTTTGTTTATATTACTCCTCTTATTGTCTGCTTCTGATGTTGTTGTTGTGGTTTAATTAATGTTCCTCTTCTTGTGTCCTAAGTTTAATCCAAGTTTTCTCGTGTCCTGATTACACTCCGCTGTTCCTTCATAGTTCCAACTTTCTCAAACAGATCGTATAATCCTGTCTGTCTGTCTGTCTGTCTGTCTGTCTGTCCGTCTCTAATAACTTGTGACTGAGACAGATTTAAAATTATACTTAAAACAACAATAATAATGACCTAATAACGATAATGCCACACCTTAAACTACCCTTCTTTTCTACTTTCAACTTATTTTGTATATATTTTAGAAAGCCAGAATAGTGTTTTTACTGTATGTGTATTAGATGTATATATGAAGAGTCTGAATATTTATTAAGTAACTGTTATTATAAAGTGATACGATGTTATAAGTCAACGATAAGAGAGTAAAGATTTCAGTGGGGAGTAAGTGAAATGTGGGTAGCTATGACCGTAGAGTTTTTTAATCGTTGCCATAAATCTCGGGTTTTTTTTCTCCGATCGTCATATGTTTTTAAGTGATCGTCATCTGTTTTTATGTGATCGTCATATGTTTTTCTGTGATCGTCATATGTTTTTCTGTGATCGTCATATGTTTTAAAAGTAAATAACTATAGATGCTTGAAAGTTAATTCATAAGTAAATAAACCTGTGTAGTGTACTCTTGTGTCGACAGGATCCATTCATTGTTTTCCTTCTCATGGGGTCGAAACCATCCACGAGAGTCTTGATCCTTCTGTTTGATTCCTTCTGTTTGATTCCTTCTGTTGTATGAATAATGGATAGAAGATGAATGAGAATGAAGAGCTTTTAGAATATCAAAGAAAAAGAAGACAAAGAAGAAGAAACAAGAAACAAGAAGCAAAACGCAAGAAACAAAAATGAAGAAAGACGAAACAAGACGCAAAACGCAAGAAACAAAAAAGAAGACGAAACAAGACGCAAGAAACATAAACGAAGAAAGATGAAGCAAGAAACAAGAACCAAGAGAGAAGCGAAAGCAGTAGAAAGAAACGGTAAGAAGATCTATCCCAGATGAGACGTAATTTGTAAACACGATGAAGATCAAGAGGAATACACAGTAAATAATGGTGTCTGATCTGGGATTTTAAAGTAGGTTCGATTGCGAGATGGATTAACAAATTGACTATATCAGGGTCGTGTTGTGGAATTAAAATATATGTTACATGTTTTAAGAATGAGTGGATGGTATTTGTGTTTTTCTTTTGTTTTTCTTTTGTTTTTCGGTAACCCTAAAACATAGAAAAAAAAATGCAGGTGTTAAAAAAAATAGAAAACAAAAATCACTGTTAGCGTCACTACCGACGAAGTGGGTGAAGGTTGACACAGCCACTCCACAGTATCGGTTCAGTCAGCCTTACTTGACTATATCTCTGACAGGGCGTAATGTGAGCAGCAGCAACAACCACCACCACCACTACTACCATTGCTACCACCACTACCACCACCACCACCACCACTACCACCACCACCACCACCACTACTACTAGCTCAAGGCGGGATCACTCAATAGTCTGTCAGGTTCCATTGTTCCGGAAGCACAGTGATTGTCGTGTGTTTGTGTGGATATGTGGACCGGTGTGTGTGTGTGTGTGTGTGTGTGTGTGTGTGTGTGTGTGTGTGTGTGTGTGTGTGTGTGTGTGTGTCAACAGGTAACATTTCACTTAAAGACTAAAACAGATGATAGTAGAGACTGTTATGTACACACCGGCGCACACATACATACCTCGAGATGTAGTTATATAAACAGACACATGTATACATAATAATGTTTGTTGTATACAGGTGGCAGGAGAGTTATAATTACACAGTTAATTAACCTGTCATAGTCCTAGTTACCTGTGAAGTGAACCGCTCGGCTACCTCTGTTCTCACCCCGTCGTGCTGAGGAGAGGCTATACCACGAATTAATTTTAGTCCCAAGCAAAATAAAATTGAAGGTGCTTGTGTGTATCTGTGTTGTTAAAGGTTCCTGACTATAATTAATAATAAGTTTTGTTAAGTGCGTGACCAGGGACTACTCCTCACCACCACCACCACACTCATTGTATATTCCCCACGACAACCTCACATTCTCCACCACACTTAATCTACATTCGCCACCACACTCACTCAACATTTGCCACCACAATCACTACATTCGCCACCACACTCACTCAACATTCGCCACCACAATCACTATATTCACCACCACACTCACTCAACATTCGCCACCACAATCACTACATTCGCCACCACACTCACTCAACATTCGCCACCACAATCACTACATTCGCCACCACACTCACTCAACATTCGCCACCACAATCACTACATTCGCCACCACACTCACTACATTCGCCATTACACTCCACCACCACATCAGTTCAACTGGAGAGACGTGATGGTAATTTAGCGTTGGTTGTGGTTGCCGCTCGTGTGATGAACAAAAACAAAGAGTTTGTGGCTGACCATGAAGACAGTGTCATTAAATTGATCATTATAACTCGAAGACTAATTATACTCAATTATACTCAACTTATCGTCCCACTGTTAGAAGTCAGTTCGAAAATGTTGCTTAGTTAAATTCTTGGGTATGAAGGGACTATCTGTGTTGAATAAGATCGTCTGGCAATTAAATATATTAAAAAAAATGCGTCTAGTAGTGAAGAGGTTGATAGCAGAAAAGACGATTATTATAGAAGCAGGTAACTTAGAAATTTAAGTTATTTGTCATGTATCTAAAGTTGAGATAATTTTTATAATGTTTGTGAAATTTTTTTATTAGTTCCTGTATTTTTATTTTTTGTTTTTTCTTTATTTCTTTATTTTTTTATTTTACTATGTCGCGTCTTAGAACAAACTTAAAACTCCTCCTGATGGAACAGAAAAAAAGAAAAGTTAAATGACAACGAATGAATTGCATTTTACTTTTCAACAAAATTACTTCAGGGTTGTCAGTCTGTGCTGTATATCCCAACGATCACTGAATTATTTATGTGAATTCTCAAGACAACATTGCAGAAGGCTACGTTGCTTATATACTGTATCGGCACATGACAGAGTACAGGCTGACGTGCAGAACAATTTGGTTAAGTGATTTTCTTTTTCCCACTGTTGACTTAGGCTTACTGGAGGTGTAATGAACTGTACTTTGAGTTTGAAGGTGAACGACAGAGAATAATGATATAAAATTTATCTCATAAAGGCCTACAGATCACACAAGCACTGGTAACCTTAGGTAGATTTACTTCCTGTAGAGAAACAACAGGAGGTAAAGGTTGTATCTCTCAAGGGCGTACCTCCTTCACTCGGGAGAACAGAGAGAGATGCTCTTTATACACGGCGAGGGGCTAAGATGTCTTCACCTTTTACGGAAAGACGAAATACATTAAAGTCAACAGCCATAAGACATAACCTCCCGTAAGCTTTTGTTTAGACATTGATGATATGAAGTCTTAAAACCTGTTGTCTAAGATACTAAAGACTTAATTAATTCTGCTTAAAGGACCCTTGAGCTTGAAGAACGTAATTGCCTTAACTACAGAGAACAATATCACTCGGGAAGAACAAAGTGAACAAGACAACCTCCTAACATTCTCCAGAACCAATTTCATTTTCCAGGTAGCATGTTCTCACGTCTTGACAGGTAGCTAATTACTCTTCTCAGATCTAACCTCCACTCAACAGATAATGTACGTTTCATCAGTTTTCCCCCAACATTTGTATTAGAAGTCTCGAGAAGCTGGAGTTCCTTGGTTATAAAAAAACAGATGGGAAAAAGTTATTTATATATCTTTAGACAGTAAAATACAGAGCAGGTGGCTAAGGGAACATCACACGGTAGACAGGAGCACACGGTGAGACAGACATCATTACATCAGGCACATAACGTGATAGCCTGGGTACTTCCTCCTATATAAGACGTGAGAGTTAATGATATAATGTACGGTACAGCTAACACTTTTATTACGTTCTTTTGTGAGAGGTAACAACTGGCTGTGATACTTTTGTTATTATCATTAGTGTTGTTTGTTCCTCTTATCAAAGTCAACGAGTTATTTTTTTGTCGAGGATAATAAATATTTACAATAACAAGGGTATAAGTCTTATTAAATTCAACTTTTATTCATACGTGTCACTCTTTCAGTCAATTCGTGTAATTTTGTTTTGTAGTATTTTTTTGTAATATTTTTAGCATTTATGTAACATCAGTTTAATGTCCGTATTAATATCTGTAACTTTTTAATGTAGTTTTTTTTTTTAAGCTCTATGAATACCTTTCCTGCTGGTAGTTATTTTTACCAATACTAACTGGAATGGTTGCAATTGAATGATACTTTTTATTTTTTTAACGTAAAAGTAGTTTCGCAATGATTCAAGATGAGACATATTCCTCAATTAGAAGACGTTGTGACTAATGGGTCGAGTTTGTTAGCACTTGATGAATGACTTACGACCATAATGACACTCAGCTTCAATCTTTGTTACTTTTAGCGTCTCTGCCATGACCACTAGTGAGCAACAACCACTGATATGATCTATAGTCCCATATAGCTATATTATACACATATAGGTATTATAGTTAAGATGCTATATTAGATACAAATAAAAATGAGTTATCAAAAGGGTTGTTGATTTAATATATTCAAATATTTTAAAAAATTCAAGTTTTTCATATTGAAATGTTTTTAAATATTCAAACGTCTCACTATCTTACGTTTTTTAGGACCATTCGTTAAGTTAATTCATTATTATGTAACTATTGCGAAAAATATGTTAAATATATTCCATGTGCGAGGAAGAGAAAGAGAAGGAGGAGGAAGGCTAATTAAGAAACTAGCCAATTTTTACCTGTTGACCTTTGAGGAAGTAATCAGGTGGTAATTGCAGTACAGGTAAAACTACTCTCCTATTTTTTTTTAATTGGTAAACTTAGTGTGTGCATGTTCTCTCGGCCTCCGTTGCCGTTCCCAACATTCCACATTAATGGATTTTCATCATCTACCTGTCGGGAATGTTTCGCTCTCTCGCCCAACTCGTTTTTCTTAACCGAGTATAAAATCACTAAAATACTATTGTGTTTATTGATGGAACCATTTGTAGCGTTTGGGAAATACCAGTATCTCTATTGTAGAAATAATATGTAATATCTCACGGTATCTCTATTGTAGAAATAATATGTATCGTTCACGGTATCTCTATTGTAGAAATAATTGTTTGTGAAATAGTGCAATGATATAATGCTTCTTGCTAATGAACCAAACGTTAAAGAAAATTCCAACTGTATACTTAAACTCACTTAGAAAACAAAAACACTTATAGAGACAAATACAGCTACTTATAATTACACAAGTGATTAATTTCTCCCCCTGTTTTAGATATTTGTTAAGTGTATTGCATTTATCTATGTGTTTCAAGACTTTGGATGGTGAAATACAAATATCCATCGAAACATCACCCTCAAATATCACCTTTTCTAACTTACTCATATACACAGACAGAGGGACTCAATTTTCAACATTAACTCTCTAACACTGTAACTATCATATTCTGTATGGATAAAATATAACATAAATCTACGGTTGTTTTACTCGAAACTTCACTATCAATACTTTAGTCTCAAATCCTGTAGTTATGAAGCTTTGCGGATTCCGATATTTTGTCATGTCGATTTGTGCCTTAGAATTGTCCCAGAAATACTTGCTGCTATTTACTGCACGTATTTGATGGTCACTTCTTACACGTACTGGAACATGCAGAGATAAATACGCACATTCACTTATTTAGACACATAATGTACATGCAGTAGATGACACATATTGTATATAAATGACACATGTATATAAATTTAGGTACTCTAGCACATACATATAAATACACACACACACACCTATTCAAGCACACGCACATGGTTACAACTATGCGAGCACACACACACACACACACACACACACACACACACACACACACACATACACACACAGAAAACAGACAACCAGGGCGATAACCACAGCGTCTATCAGTCAATAATAGTTATACCACTCAGTAGCCAACCACGTCACTCCTCTGGTACGTAGCGAGGTGGCTGGTGTCCAAGGTGAGGGTGACTAACAGGTCCAGTCACGCGCTCTCCCACTGAGTTCAACCGCTGCAGAGAATTACGAACTCTTATAAGTGAAGCAAGAATTTTAAGAATTGTAAGACAACTAAAGATGAAACGTAAGATTGTGGGAATATTTCTTTGACTCTTAGAAAAATATAATGCTATTTTTTTTATGTAATATTTCCTCTATATTATAAGAACATCTTAATTGTAATAACTCATTTATATATTAAGAGTATTGATTTATATTACTACAGTACTCTAGTTCACGCATACACTCCGTTTTCTATAGAGAGTTCAGTAAACATTGTGTTGTTAAAATCACCAAACACCAACAACCTCAAACATAAAAAAAAAACATCATAAACACAAAGACACATAGTTATTTTTATTTTAATATTTTGAAATCTGGAAAATTGAAAAGCATTACAGTGATTCAGTTCCACCCAAAAAGAAAACTTCCCTACTAGGCGATACAAGTAGCATCTGGCCACAAAGAAAACGGCAAAAACTATAAAGTGGTCAATTTTATCTCAACATTATAAATTGAAAGTACGTGACGGGAAGAGCGTTGTGTGTGTGTGTGTGTGTGTGTGTGTGTGTGTGTGTGTGTGTGTGTGTGTGTGTGTGTGTGTGTGTGTGTGTGTGTGTGTGTGTGTGTTAATAAGCACGAAAATTCCCTTATCTCCAACTTTCAACATTGATGAAATTCAACTAAATATATGGGATTACACATGAGCAGTCTATAACCTTGTATAAATTATCTAAAAAAAACACCAAAACATCAATAACATCAGAGTAACGTTGAAAATACAATCGATATTCTCTCTTACACAACCAAACAGACGGCGTACCCAAGGACCACCAGATTATGATTTCATGCGAGTGATTAAAATACTATGAGAAGTTGGTCGTAACCTGAGGGTGGAGAGGCAAACTGATGTCTGAAATATGAAGTGTTCTTAAAAGTTTATGATGGGTGTTATTAGCTGGTAATGTACTAGAGAGCTTCCTGCATCACCTATGTGGAGGTGATAGCGTTGCGTTGATTTACTCATGAGTCAGTGAATCGAATCTTCTGGCGGGTCAGAAAAATCCAGAAAGCGTCCATTTTTTTTTTCATTTACGTGTTTTATTTTTCTGTTTCCGATGTCGATTCTTCTTACACCCGAATCCGACTCTACGTTTGAGGCTTTGCTTCCTTTGATGTTGAGGGTTTTCCCGGGTTCAATTACGAGTAAGGTGAGAGGGGCGAGTGTGGTATAAAGGTTCGAACTTATGAGGCTTCAAATCTCTTCATCCTCCACTCCAAGCTTCACCCCCTCTAAAGGGATCATGTTGGAATAGGTATAGCAGCGCCTTGGTCACACACACAGAGAAAGGAATCAGAAAGTCACCCTCGACGTACTGGCAAAACTCACTATGAGGACGGAGGCTTGGACCACTCCCCTTCAAACTCGGAATATTAAAGGTGGACTCAGCAAACTGCCCGCCTCACCCACTGCTGACCGCAAGTTTCCAAGAAAGTAAACACGTCCATTGTATGATGTATGATGTATTTTTATTGTACCATCTTTAATTTTATTCATCAAACCATATTTTAACATCAATCATGACCATTATTACCGACGGATAATACAGGAAAGAGATGCCAGGGGTGGAATGATCAAAAGTTCGGTATCAAAAGTACGGAGAACTAAAAGATTGGGTCAATGGGTCATGAGGAGGAATAACTGGGAACTGGAGGAGGCGTGGCAGAGCATAACAGCTGACTGAGGGGCGGGGGATGGGTCGAGGGTTATCATACAGAAATGCCGAAGAGGAGAAGGACGGGGAAGAAGAGGATGAAAGTCGAGGAGTAACACACAGTTCCTGCCATAACCTGGGTGCACGACTTTATCATTTCTACCTAATACGATGAAGATAACTAGTAAAATAACGCCAATTAAAGGAACAGCGAGTATCGGGGTTATTTCATGTTCAATATAATAGATTGTTCCTCTGTACTCCGAAATCTCACTCAGAAATCGGAGCGGCAGGATTTTGTGGAGGACTTGTGAAGGACTGCCACATGAGGATAATATTTACTCAAAGTTCTCGTAACCCGGCAGCAATTTGTTCTTCATCACATATAAAATTTACCAGTATTATAACCCTATGCCTTCATGATCTACGAGTACTTACAAATCTCGTGAACACAATGGTTCCGGTTCATCGATCAAATCAAAGCTTCGACATAGTATTTGTGGTGTCTGCCAAACGTGTTTTTAAGAATCAAAATATTAAAAAAAAAAAATTCACTTCTCATTATTAGTTAAATAAAAAAAGTTACGCTATATTTAGGGTTACGTCCCACAAATATAGAAAAAAAATGATCGACTTTCAAAGAAGAGTTACATAAGGAGAAGTTATGTCACAGATACCGTTTGTTGTGGTACTGAGACGTTTTAGAATATTCAGGGATAAAAGTTCGTTCCCCGTGGTGAAAAACAGCCACGGAAATGAGTCTCCGAACTGACTTACCCTGACTGTTTCATCTCACTTGGGGTCGATGCTGCTTCATTTTAGGCGGGAGTGAACTCTTAACCCCGACTGTACTTTGATTACCATTGTGTTCCTGATGACGTCATGATATTTACAGCAAACTCGAAAGCGTAACAAACAAACACATATACAAAATGTGAATAAGGCGAGAAAAGAGCTTAGGAGAGAAAACAAAATCACACTAATAGATCTAAATTGGTTCACTAATGATAGGCCGTAAATAATGGAAAAGACACTAAAGAGATCAAGAGGTGAACTAGAGTAGGGTTGACTGCCTCTGGGGGAACTACGACGAACATACAGATACAAGAATAACCTCTCCCCCTCGTGTACATAGAAGAGTATTTGGTTAGCGTGTGTTACCAGAACGTACACACACACACATACACATACATACATACATACATACACACATACACACACACACACATACATACATACAGTACAAGATATCCCCCCTAGTGTACATAGATGAGTATTTGGTCAGTGTGTGTGTGGTTTCCAGGGATGAATTGGGGGAAACACAGTAAATGAAGACAAAATTACAACAGAAACTTAACGTTAATCAAAGCAAGAAAGATCTGTATCTACCACACGTTGTTATATGACAGTTGCCGTATAAAGGAGTAAATGGTCACTGATCGACCATATTGTAAAAAAAATGAAAACGGTTCACTAGAAAATCCTAATCCACACCCCACGAGATAAGAAAAGTCTGCAAAATATCAATTGTCGGGAAAGTTTGATTGAGATAAAATACAACAGAAATACACACACGATCAAAAAAGTATCTATACACATTTCTCGCCAAACAATCTTGACGCCACAGACGATGGATAATGCAAAATGTCATATATCACTTGCTAGCGCCATGTCCTGTTTTATCCATTGTAAGTATTGTTAATATATGCACATTCAGAAGAAAAGAGATTAATCTTACGAACAATGTGTAGCGAGGTTCATGGTGGTGGTTACGTTGCCGCATAGCTGTAGTGATCATGTAGTAGGAAAGTATCGGTACCCAACGTGAGCTGATACTTTTTTGATCGTGTGTACATTGGGGAGAACTTTATTGTGTAGGGCATTAACTCAGGCTCAGGCAATCATATATATATATACTGTTTCTAGTTTATGCGACGCACAATTTCACGGAGAAAAAAATCAAACTATACTAAATGGAATGTATAAAGTGAATGGTACAATTTTGTCTGGTGGATATTGTATTTGTGTTTCAATTTCCTCTACAATGTTTACAAATGTTCTGTATTTATCTAAATGATCAGTTCCAGTAAAATGTAAATGCAGATGCAATCACATTTAGCCAAATTTGGAAAACTTTAATATTCAATACATAGGTACACATTCACACGCGCCTGCACACACGTACACATACACAAAATATACACATATGTACATTTGCCTTTATTTGGATACACAAGATTTACATATTCATTTATTAGGTAATTTGTTCGTGTGTCTGGGTAATATATGGGTGTTTACGTGTGTACACCGCCTATAACTTTAAATTGATCACTTTCACGATTGATCCTTTTTCATATCCCATAATTATTATTTATGCTGGTTCACTTGCTTATATTCCCTGCTATGTGAAGATACGCATGGTTACGGCCTTGGTGGAGTCGTTTAGGGTGTGCTTGTGTAGATGATCGGGCACACACACACACATTAAGGACCTAGTCGAGGTAAGTGAGTCATATTCGTCTGATATGTAAATGATAATGAGCTTCCGTTTACGTGGATGGAGAGAGACGAAGAGAAATATGTAAAGATACATAGAAGTAGAGACATGGAGCGAGAAAAAGATACAGAGAGAGAGAGAGAGAGAGAGAGGTCACAACCAGCCTTCTATACAGTCTCCCTTTCATCCCGAGGTAAACATTACACGCTATTCACAGTCGTCAGTGGAGCGTCTCAACATCAGAGGCCACAAGTGTATTGCTGCCATAATAATCACCACCTTGTCCAATGTCGAATACGAGTAAATTAGACAGAGGACCGAGAAAATAACCCCTCCCTGTGTATAGCGAGCCTAAGTATATTGACGCATTTATTTTTTTTATATAGAAATAAATTATGGTAGCAGAGTTGATGATGATGCTCCCACCTCTCGCTCACTGAGGTCATGGGAGTGTGAGCTCTACTAAGGTGAGGTAAAGGCTCTGATACACAGGACAAAAAATATTATTGCCTATGTGGTGATTCAGATTTATAACTCGTTGCCTGCACTCGTTCATCTCTGACCAAAATGTGGCTAACTTTATGCAGCAGTGGATTTATAAGGTTGGGGAAACATTAACCAGATATTTGTTAAGCTCTGATGTATCATCGACCGATTAAACCTTCAAACACAACTGATGTTTTTGTTAAATAGGAATATCTGTGTGTTATTTTAACTCAATGGGAACTTGGAGGTGCAAACACACGCTCGTATACACACACACACACACACACACACACAAAAGCGCGAGCGTAGTGTCTTGGTGACCGACGTCAAGTCGCCAAGCCGTACGCTTCCGAGGGGCTGTCTCCACCTGTGGCGTCCGTCAAGGCATCAATAAGGGACCACTGGGCTTCCTCATGCTTACCAAGTTGATGGGTAGAACAAACAGAGAGCAGGTTTTTTTTTATTATGGTTAATAGAAATTTAGAATTTTTTTTTGCAAAATATGTTCTAAGCCTCTTAACAATAAAACAATGATAGAGCAAGATGAAATAGGCATACGAACCATGCTTTTTTTTGTTGTTAGCAAAAATCAGTAAATTGAATGGCATGGGGTTAAAATTTTTACCAAGAGAGCTTAACAAAAGCGACCAGAGTAAACTGTCTGATGTTGGATTTGGAAAACATTTACTATTCTTTTGGAACACCCTAATAACTATATATATATATATATATATATATATATATATATATATATATATATATATATATATATATATATATATATATATATATATATATATATATATATATATATATATATATATATATATATATATATATATTATATATATATGGTCACGTAAGGTACTGTAGTTATTAATTATATTGTTATCGATATCCCCTTTTTTTTTCAAAGTCATCCTCCACATAAATTAAATCACACAACAGGTTTTGTCCAGTCCAGAATATAAACCTTTTCTATTTTGACCAATATTCTGACCACCTGGTCAGCGCCACACACCTCTGATAATAGATCTGACAGAAGAGGTTAACCAGTTTTGGGGTTTTTGGGCGATGTGTTAAATAATTACCCGGACATGAGTCCAGGTTTTGCGGAGAATATTTTTCTCTTGATTTTTTTTCTCTTGGGATTTGAATAATTTTAAAAGGTGGAGGGATGGCGTCAAAGGATGAGGAGTTGCCAAGGGAGGAAAAATGCTCAAGTTTAGTGCATATAATTCAGAGACAAAGGTCACAGCTCTGGCTTATTCCTGTGACAAATTGTTAGAAACTCGTAAAGTAATTTTGTTGAAAGATAAAGAGTGATGTTTGTTTAGACCAAATAAAACGATATAGTTTAACTGTGGTGAATTTAAGTGATGGTTAATGTTTAGGAACACAATGTTTACGTCTGATACATAATATTTGTATTAAACGTATCATAAACCTGTACAGTACTGTAGCTCTACACTGGCTATTACTGTACTGTTGGGGGGGACTAGTGATGGTTTAGAACACACACATACACACACACACACACACACACACACACACACACACACACACACACACACACACACACACACACACACACACACACACACACACGTGCACACACACACACACACACACACACACACACACACACACACACACACACACACACACACACGTGCACACACACACACACACACACACACACACACACGTGCACACAAACACACACACACACACACACACACACACACACACACACACACACACACACACACACACACACAACACACACACACACACACACACACACACACACACACACACACACGTACACAACACACACACACACACACACACACACACTTCTCTCAGCATTCATAGGGTAAGGACGTGTGTAGTCGGCGCTGCCCGCTAACGCGGCCGTGGTCTCTTGATCATGGAGACAGCTGCCAGCCCGGTCTGTCGGGCCTTCCCATCTGGATTTATCAACATCCTCACACCAACAGTACAGTGCAAATATTGACGATCAACCCACAAGTGATATACAAAAGTGGCAATTTCAACTCAAAGGAAAAGCACAAAAACACAGCAATACTGATTGTGGCTGGATCTGACCTAACCTGACCTGACCTCATGGCTTCACCTGACCTAACCTGAAGGATGGAGCACACCTGCATTGCCCCAAGCTACTGTCCTGGCCACGTGGCCACACACCTGCCCAACCGCATCCAGCCCATACGAGCACGAACTGATTGCTACAAGAACAGCCCAGTCCCAACCATTGTAAAAATTATCAACACCTAATTATTATATATCATATTTGTATTACTTATGTTACTTGTACATCATTTGTAAATCAAGAGACCCATTCCCCGATTATGTAATTGTATATTTTCAGCCTTCCGGCTGCCATGCTCTTTCAATAAACCGTTAATTATTATTATTATTATTATTACACACACACACACACACACACACACACACACACACACACACACACACACACACACACATACATCCAAACAGTGTAATGTCAAATTTGAAACCATGAACTGTTATTTTGTTCTGCATTTCCCTCAAGTTTCTCCTCAACAGTTCTCAACCATCAATAACCGTTCCCTACTGTACTCTTTTCCTCTGTAAATAACTGTTAATAACTAGATATTGCTATTAATAAGAATTTATTTTTTTCGGATATTTTGTTTTATACATTGATAAACATAAGGAAAAATCGTCTCCTCTTATCATAATGTAAGTTACAAAACAATTATTGTTACTTCAGCATAACTTTAATATTAATGTAGTTTATTTTATATTTTGATCACCTTTATTATAGCTAAAAATAAATAAAAAAATAAATATTTATTCGAACGTGAAGTGAAATCTGTTTTTTTTTTTCGTTCGTAAGAAGATTAAAATAAATATTAAAATGTACAGATATTTTTATGATATTTGACAACAGTATAACAAATATATAAGTGAGGTTAGGTTAGGTTAAGGTGGTTGGGTTAGGTTGTTTGGTTGTTTGTATTCGATAAAGCCAGTTAGGTTATGTTAGATAAAATTAGTTACGTTAGGACTTATGAAATTAGTTAGGTTAGGTTAGGTTAGGTTCGGTTAGATTAGTTTATGTCAGGTTAGGTTAGTTTGTCAACTTTGGTTTGGTTAAGTTAGTTTATGACAAATTTGGTTAGGTTAAGCGAGTGATTCAGACGGCAGTAAATTCCTTCCCCCCTCCAATTAGGTAACTCAAGAACCTCAGAACAAGTCATCACCTGTCTCACCTGGCGTCTCCAAGCCAAAGGTAAACAGTGACTCGGAAAGCAATGTTTGTTCACCAGCTGATCATTATACAGAGGGAAGAAAGGGAAATTATCATTGTATCCTGATTCTTCAATTTATTCATTCTCTAATCTGATTGAATTATTTTACTTGTTTTTTTCCCTTATAGAAAACTGAAAATTTACTTTTTTTTCTCTTTTTTTTTTACTTTGGAAGGATTTTATTATTTTTAATTTCTTTGGAAGAGAGAAGTTGTTCTTTATATCGTTCTTTCTTTCTTTCTTTCTTTCTTTCTTTCGTTCGTTCGTTCGTTCATTCGTTCGGAAGAGAAGCTTTACCATCAAAACCCCCCAATAAACAGAGACTGAACCTGGAGTTAGTTGTTTTAAGGGGGAAAAAATCCGCTACCACTCTCTTACGCCCAGAGGCTAAACTGACTCTTAATCTGACACCAAATGACAAACTCAATTCAGCTGATGTTGGGAAAATGGTGAAACATGAATCACTACAAGTCAAGCAAAGAGCCAGCAACACACGGTAACTATGAGGAAACAGGAGAGGATATATTTCAGACTAAGAGACAGAGACGAGATATATATTTCAGACGAGAGACAGAGGCAAGAGAGATAT
>NW_024734269.1:0-27129 GCF_018991925.1 Homarus americanus | reverse complement strand
ACTAAAAAAAAAATTCAAAGCGTTCGATTAAATAATAATAATAATATTGGATGGCAAGACTTCCTCTTCTCTGTAATTGAGATAATGAGATAAGATAGAATGCAACACTGACTCAAATCACGTTAGCGGGTCACCAGGGAAGATATAGTGTGGTGTTGAGGGGCCCAGGATGATGGAGGTGACGCTATCAGGTTATTTATAGCCACTTGTGTTAGAATTATGACCCGTCAACCTCACACAACTTACTGTTAATGTTTACACCTAAAACTTACAGAAAATACACGTCAGGGAGGACCAACCCGGATATGAAGGAATTTTGACGTTCAGGCCAGAGATGAATGGTGATGACAAACTGAGGTCGAAAACGTAAATAAACAAGGAAAAGAAGGTAAAGTTAGGCTCATAGGAATTTAGGTTCACAGGAAAGGCAAAGTTAGGTTCACAGGGAAGATAAAGTTAGGTTCACAGGAAAGACAAAGTTAGGTTCACAGGGGAGGTTAAGTTAGGTTCACAGGGAATGTAAAATTAGGTTCACAGGGAAGGTAGAGTTAGGTTCATAAGGACCTAACAAAAGATAATCTCTCCCGCTGCTACTACTGTTCTTACTGCTACTGCTGATTCTATTAATGTCACCTCTACTACTATTGTTACAACTACTGTACAAAGACCATAATTATTTTAATTGGGTAGCCTGCCTACTGAGCGTAATATACTGTACACATTACCTAGCGTAAGGTAATGCAACCTCTAAGACGTAAATAACTACATTGAAGCATATTATAATTTTCTATGGAACTGCACTAAACTTAATTACTGCAATAGGTGATAGACGTTTAATTGAACAACATTACTGCTTTGCTGTCACTCAGAATCGTGTATGACGATCATCTAGCTATGAGTTATTAAGGATGTCACATTCGTTGGAGAGATTTAAAGTGACTAAAGAGGCCGATACGGGACCGGCAGTGTCGTTCACAGATGTTGCACATGTGGATGGCTCCATCTAAAGCGGGAGGGGCGGCGACAGCGTCTTTCCGGCGTTGGCGCTTGTCTGCCTCGGTTTGCAGTCGGGCTAACTCGAAAGTATTGACACGTTCCTTGTGGTGATCCTCCAAGCGTTACGGTGTGGAGTAATCGTCTCCCAGGTGAGGGGGTCGCTTTGGCACTTTTTCAGGTTTGTCTTAAGACTATCCTTATACCT
The DNA here is from genome assembly GCF_018991925.1 of Homarus americanus. NCBI lineage: Eukaryota > Metazoa > Arthropoda > Malacostraca > Decapoda > Nephropidae > Homarus > Homarus americanus. Next base: position 25,928 of record NW_024734269.1, on the reverse strand, counting down.
TTTCAGTTGCCCGCCAGCGTTACGTTTACTATTTGTTAGGTGACTGTAAAGTAGCTGCTTTGGCAGTCTACTGTCGTTCATGCGGGTAACATGGCCAGTCCAACGCAGTTGTTCATGGATAATGGTAGCCTCGGTGCTCTACAGTTGGTGTCAGCGAAAATACTGGCATTTGTTGTCTTGTCTTTCCAGCGAACTCGGAGGATGGAGCGTAGACTACGTTGGTGAAAGTTAAAATTACTAGCATATTTCCTTAATTCCTAGTGGTGACTTGTTAATATGAAGGCACAGCAGTGGTGGTGTGACGGCAATGTTACTACATCACGTAGGTAAGAGAGGAGGAGGAGGAGGAGGACCTAACACTCCTCCAAAGGGTTGTCAGGGTCAACACTCCCCCACAGAAGAAGAGCTCTGTCTCTCGTAATTTTTTTAATGTTGTTGGACTCGTGAATTACTTAACATGTTACGCCCATAAAGACCTTCGTTGTTGAAGTGCGGTAATAACATTATAACAACAACCTCCACAATGCTACACGATCCCACAAATACCTGGGTTTGCCTGTAACATTACGTTATTATAATTTTATTCGCAGCTCAGGTTCTTTTTCTTTTTTCAATGGGACTTATATTTAAAGTCGAATTTACGTACTGTAAGTCGAGTGTTACGTAACCCCAGGGATTCAGATTCAGATTGCCCCGGAGGGGGCTAGTTTATTGGGCACCCCCTTACATCCTGTGCAAGGTGAAGCGCAGAAGCGTTTACAGTGCCCAACTGCGAAGCATGCGGAGTTCATGCTTGCCTTTATGACTCATGCATTAAGGGCGTGGAAGCCTGAAGGGTCATGGGTTTTGTCAGCAAGTTACATAAAGTGACAGAATGATGAAATGTTGTCATGGAGTGGGGGAATTCTAAGAAATTTTTACATTTCATATTTACTGTAAAAGCGGCAGCAGGTCCCTAATAATGTCAAGTGCCAGGCCAGTGTAGTGTGGGAGGAGGTCAATAGGGCAAGTGAGGATGTAGTGACGGAGGTGTGAGAGTCAGTTGTACAAAATTTACAAACAGTGCGGCCAGGCTCAGGGTTGCCAATGTACTCCCATAGGTACCTGTACCTAAACTTGATCTCATGTACTTAATCTCTGTTTGAGATCAGGTCAATTTGATGCTCTTTGTAGTGGCTGTTGGAGTCACAGATTACAGCGTCATAGTGGCATAGTGTGACGCTGCCCCGTTATTTCAGGTGTTGTCCATTTTGCTTGAATGCCTCTCGTTGTGTGGCGTGTATGCAGATTTGAGATGATTTGGGGAGAGGGCGGTGACTTCAATATCTTCTTCATCGCTTCTTTGGCAAGCCGATCAACGTGTCTGAGCAGTTATTCCTATATGTGACGGGATCCAAATAAACTTGACACGGATGTCATCAGTTTGTTCTCACTTGACGACGGCGGCTGGGGGTGTGTTGGGCAGCATGGGGGAGGAGGGGAGGAGTGGTGGGCTCCTTCATCGCAGAAGTGCTGTCACTGATTATCAGGAGGTTCGGCGTTCAGAGTGCAGGCATGGGTCCTCCCCCTCATGGTGTCCACTTGAGGATGGCTGCTCAGTGTCCAGAGGAGGCAGTCATGGACCCTGATTTTTCTTGCCCAGGCCTGGCGCTCAGGGAATCCATCTGCTTCTTCCCCAGCGCAGCCGTGGTGACAGACCCATCACAGTAGACGAGGATAGGAGGGAGGGAGAATTAAGTAAGAGAAGAGGCGACATCATCAATCTGCTCCGAGCAGTTAAGTTTGAGCATATATACCTCAGTTAGGTGGAATTACGACCAGGAAGGTGTGGACAACATCAACACACAGAAGTCCACAGCGGTAAGAGAATGGATAGTGCCTCAGGAGGAGAGATCGAGGGGGGTGTAAAGGTGATAACGCAGGATGTCAGCAGTGGACGGGCCAGTGTTGAGAGGGAGGGAAAGGTGTGGGAGCAGGCCGGCGCCAGGAGAGTCAAGATGTGAGTTCAGTGAGCAGAGACAGAAGTCGGTTTCTCACTGCGAAGGAGTTTAACACAAGGATGGCGTTGAGAGCAGTAATTCCGATTGCAGACTGGAATCAGGATCAGTTCACGCTGCACCCGGCTTCTATTCTGGTGGTCATAGGGCAGCCGAGGATGGAGTCTCATCGCTCTGTTTGGATTTTCTCTGCTTTGCTTCTCGCGTTGGGAGGCAACTACAAGGTTGGGAAGCGCAATCTGTGACAGCTCAGACGATAGCAATGTACATGAGACATGGGACCCTGACAGAGGCTCCTTTGGGGGCCTCGTTCGTTGGCGGCACTGGGAGATGACGTGGGCGGCGACAGCAGAGGTGGTGGCGCTGGTAGTGGCTTGCACGGGTACACCAAGGTACCTGTAGGTGCTTACTTGATCGATGTCTTGTCCTTGCAGAGTCAGCGGTGTCTGACGCCGGAAGTGTGAGATGAACTTGGTTTTAGTGTGTGAGATGACTAGCCCGAGTGTTTGACAGGTCCGGGCGAACGTGGAGAGTATAGGTTATTCATGTTGCACTGTAGTAATTTGGAGGAGGATATCATCAGCGTAGCTTATGATGTGACCGTCTAGGGCGCGCTCAGCAAAGATGTCGTTAAGGCGGTAGAAGGAGTTCATTAGTACATTAAAGAGTGTAGGGCTGAGTACACCTCCCTGAGGCGTGCCAAGATCAAGGTCCCTGCTCGTAGAGTAGTGGCCCTGAAGCCGGACACGGGCCTGTCGACGGGAGAGGTAGTCAGCAATCCACGTGAGGAGTTTGCCCTTCACATCCATGTGAGTGAGACCCTCAAGGATCACTTCACTATTGGCTTTATCAAAAGCACCCTTGAAGTCGACAAAGAGGGAGGTTTTGGCTGAGGTGTTCGCCATGTAGTGAGCGATGCAGTGAGCAGGACTCTTTCCGGGGCGGAAACCATAGAGGTCAGGGTGCAGGTGGGCTTCAATTTTCCAGTGGAGGCGGTGGCGTATCATGTGCTCCATCATCTTTGAGAAGCAGGAGATGAGGGTGATTGGACAATATTCATCTTGTCTGCCTGGTTTAGGGACTGGGATGGTGGTGGCTGAAGGTTGCAAGTGTTCCCTGAAGAAGGCAGTGATGGGTAGGGAAACACCGGGTAACACTGAAGTCCATTTACTAACGGATAGGAGAAATACAAGTGGTGACTAGCGTGTGCCATGCACGGCCCACAGAGTCAGACTGAGACTGCTTTGCCATATGGCAGCCTCGGGCAATGTTGACACATAACACGTGCAGTGTTGCCACGTAATTACATATATAAATGCTACTCGGCACAGTAGCTTATATACAAGGTTGCTAATCGGCACAGTAGCATAGATACATAACCTACAGTGGCAGTCTTCCATAAGTGAGGCAGCTGACCAGTATCATAAGAGAGGCTAAATAGACAGAGGAGGGGGTTACCAGGGGTGTATGGGGCATTTAGCACTTCACTGTGAAAGGCACGTCAGTGTCTGTAGATGGAGTCTTGGTACTCGGAGATGCGCTGTCGGCGTTGTGGACTGCAGTGCGGTGAGGTCTCGTACGGTGGGTGGTAGTGCATCAATGGAGGCGGCCTCCTGCCACGCCTGGAGGCGCCTCAGCTCGGGCAGCTGGTCTGGGGTGGAGTGCGGGTCTGGGTTGAATTTGAGCTGCGGTAATAGTGCGCCATATATCACCTATAAAGTAGACTGGTCAATAGAAAGCAAAATTCAGGCACCTTTCTCTCGTGCAGGAGATGATAGCAGATTAGACTCTTTATTTGTGCGCATCAGGAAGCGCGTAGGCATCAGAGACTGGGGAGATTTCTTCCACTGGTCGACTGCTAATCAGTTATACATACTCGGATGTGGGCTTCAACATGGGGGTCGCGGTTAACATTCCAATGACTCCTGGGCTGGCGATTAGGGCGGCGGTGTTTTGGGGCAGGAGCCGGAGGAGGGTAGTGCACTGTTTAGGACAGATCAAGGTAAGGGATTGGTCTGCATTGATGAGGTAACCCTGAAACCGATCAGCAATAATAGTAGTGATGAAGAGCAGGTATATTTGGCAGGGGTAGAGGCTGAGCCCTGGGGCCCACATGGGTGGGGGGAGGGGGGTATTCTACGTGCTGAGAGTAGTGTGGATGAGGGAAATGGTCACTGTGGGGAAGTGGAGGATGCAGGTGGAGTGTGGAAGCGGTGAGGGTCAGAGTGAGGGGCGATGTAGTCAAGTTCCCTCCCCGATGTGGAATGTGGGTGAGGAGGGGCAGAAGACGTGGGGTCATCAGTGGTTTGTGTTAGGAAGCCAGGGAATTACCCGGGGTTTGAGTGGGGCCCCTGGGGAGCCAGAGACTGGGGTGTCAGACAGGGTCCCCCCACAAGGAGGGTGGGGGTGGAGGTGATATGGTGTGGTGGGACAGGTACAGTAGGGGGTGGAGGCACTGGGTGTGACAATATATTAGAGGACACACCTTTTAGTGTGATTGTGATAGCGATGATGATGCGTCGGTAATTGTCATCAGGGGGACATAGAGGTTGATGGGGACAGCCCTTCTTGACGTAGATCCGCAGTCCACGTGCATGTGACCTCGTGATCCACATCGTGCGAAGAACCGCAGGGTGGATGGGCTCCTCAACACATATTAGCCACTGAGCATGGGTACCAGCAGCACACCCGCGTTTCTTGGAGGCACAACGTCGATATTTTCGGCGAGGTGTGATGGGTTTGAGGCACCAAACTTGTTTTTGTAGCCCGTTTATATTTCCCAGGTGAGTACCTGCAGTCCTGTAGCGTTGCTATCCATTGTGCTGTGATAGACTGATTACAGGCTGACCGGTTGATACATAATGTACCCCTGACGTGGACGGATGGGCCTTAGGTGCAGGTATGTCTCGCGGAGCTTGGGTGGCCAGGAGTGGAGTCGTCAGGTCGGAAGAGCCCTGGTGGAACAGCACAGGGCTGACGTGGCTTGCGGTGGAGTAGACAGTTGAGCCACCACGTGGCGTGAGGATAAGAGCAGGGCTTGGCGCAGGGGGCAGCAGGACCTGAGGCAGTGGTGAGGGGGGCTGAAACGTGTCAAAACAAAAGGGGGGAGTGACAGGTGGCAGCCTCAGGCAAGTTGGTTGTATGGAGTCGGAGATGGCGGTACAGAGTGTGAAGGTTGCTCAACATGCCTGTAGCCAGAGATTCGGAAGAGAGACATGATCTGTGTGCTGTCACTGGGGGGGGGTTGTGGGGGGGCACTGGTGGGAGCACGAGGCTGGACAACGTGAGAGTAGAGGCTGAGTTGAGGGGGGGCACTGGTGGGATCACGAGGCTTGACAGAGTCAGGATAGAGACAGGGACGAGGCTCAGTTGTGGTTGAGTTAGGGAACGGCAGGTGCCGTTGTTGTGGTGTAGCCTAGTGAAGCCAGGCAGAGGCAGGTGTCCCAGTAGACTGGGGGGAGCGTTGTGGTCGACGCGGCCCTCGGGAAGGCCTCTCCCCTGGGACAGACGGGCGACGGGGGCACTGCCGCGAGTCAGCATTGTGGCGGCCGCCACAATTACAGCACCTGGGAACAATTACATAGTCCACACCACCTCTATTGATGTGGTTTTTTATTTTCTGGCCACAGACGGCGGAGTTGTGGTTTCGCGAACAGAATCGACATCTGGGGCGATCCCGTCGGCAGCAGGCAGTGAAAATGTGCCCTCAATGAGAGCAGCAGACACAAAATGCAGGCTCAGGGTGATAAGGTTCTGCATATAATGGTGGAAGGATTGGAAGGGCTTTCACAGTGGCTGGGCATTCCTTTCCCTTCCACTTGACAATAACAGAGGCTTGTGGATTTTTCCCCCGATAATGGCGACGTATACTCAGTATGTTGGGATTGAATTCACGTGCATCTTCGATGTCGGCGTATAAGGGAAAATGTTTCACTAGGATGTGACAACATTCCTCAGCGTCTGCTGGGGGTGGCACCATGATCACCCCGTTGAAGCCGACAGTACTAAGGGCTTCATAGACTTCGAGAGTCTGATACTTGATAAAGTTCCGGTTCTTACCTTGCCGGAATTCACTGTTGTGGCCGTGCTCTTTGCAGTACTTCATCATCCAATTAAACCGGTCCTCGACTGATTTCAATGGGCCCTTGGGAAAGTGTAGATTCAGCTTACTTGGCTGGTTGGCAGGGGGGAGGGTGCTGGGGTCCGTGGCCTCGGAGTTTCCACCCTGGAGAGTGTTTCCACATTGGCTAGTGTTTCCCATAGACACATTATCGTGTCTGTCATTATCACTGGGATCTGACTCTTGATGGGTTTTGTATTCAGTATGGTCAGGCGAGTTGGCGATGGGATTATTGAGAGAGGGGCTACCTCTCCGGAGGCGCTTGCCCTTACGTTGACTCCCCATGCTGGCAAAACTGCCGGCTGAGGGAAGTCAGGCCTAAGGAGGGGGACCTTTGCGGGAAGTCAAGAGCACCTAAGGGCACACGTCTGTCCTCTAATGTGGTAACACCACGACTGCTAACCCCAGGGAAGGCTGTATACAGTATATATTCCAGTTGGGTTCACCCGGGTGGAGGAACAGGACGATAGTGTACTGTACGGCCAATCGGCCATCCCTAGGCCCGAATTCAGAACAGTGATTTTAAACCGCATTACGGTTTAAACAAAGGATCAAGCGAAGATTGAAGATTGATGGGATTCAGAACGCTGGCTTGAGCCCACAAAAATTCAAACCGGGTTTGAGATCGTAATTGTCGATCCTCGCGTTAATCCAGCCTGGTGGCGATATCATCAAATTGGAAATTTTGTAGAGAGATGACTGATGGTAGATAGGCAGAATCCTATAAACTTGTGTGATGCCACGCAATTTCAACAACGCTATAGGTTCAGCATTGGAGATTTTCTTGATATTTTCCGTGATATGGAGCATCTACTTGACAGACCTGTTGGCTGACAGTCACAACGGTCAACATTTGAACATGAGCCAGGAGCGACGCTCAGCTCAGCTGCTCGCTGTGAAGGTTGGGTGCGCTCTGCCCGTGATGTGGGTGACCAGTGTTGCAATCTACAAATTTACATTCCCGCTATATGAGACTCCAAAACCCGCTAGATTTGACCCCTAAACCGCTAGATTGTAACTGTACAGATAATAGCATGTGTTACTCTCTTTATATACAGTATACCGTATATAGTTAATATATATATATATATATATATATATATATATATATATATATATATATATATATATATATATATATATATATATATATATATATAAAATATATATATATATATATATATATATATATATATATATATATATATATATATATATATATATATATATATATATATATATATACAGTAGAAGTATAGCTAATTAACACACAGGTGAGCATAATGTCACAAAAGTAATTAAATGTATAATCAACAGGAAGAAAGAGGAATCATCGAATTCCTCTACCTCTGTTTCCTCTCGAGATGTACTTGCTCTTGGTGTTGATTTCAGGATTGGTTCACTGACGTATGCATTGCTAGTTCCGATCAATTTCAAGATATCAGCCGGTATTTCATATTCCAAACAGGACTTTTCATTTCTTTTCAAACCTGCTCGTGTTGCAAGAAAAGGAGTAGCCATTTCTGTTCCCGTTCTGTTTCGAAGTTTATTATTCACTATATTTAACTGACTGAATATCCTTTTTACTTCAGCATTAGAGTCGAGTATGACGAGAACTGATAAAGCAAACTCTGTCAACTCCTTGAATAGATTACAATGTGATGCGTCCATGTAGTTAATGTACTTCATTCCAAAACAGGACAGTTTGTGAAACTTCATTCCACTCCACAAGCGTGAGATCCTTCCACTGACTGTCTATATTTATGCAAGTATAATTATATAACTAAAACCTCTAGAAATCCGCCAGACATCTAGACAGCAAATTTACCTGCTAAATGGTGGGTCAGAACATCTAGATTTAGCGGGAAAACCGCTAAAATGGCAACACTGTGAGTGACTTCCCGCTTCACTCTCCCTTGCTCTCCACAATCTCAATGGGATTAGTTGTAATCATGAACTGTAATCATCGGTAAGAATCCTTTTGCCTTAGAAACGATTACAATCACGAGTCCTCAAAAAAATATGAAATCGATTCTAAGGATTGCGATCCTTACTAAGATTACAACATGTCTGTTATACTGTAGTACACTGTTGTGGCAGGGATGTACTGTAGTACACTGTTGTGGCAAGGGTGTACTGTAGTACACTGTTGTGGCAGGGATGTACTGTAGTACAATGTTGTGGCAGGGGTGTACTGTAGTACAATGTTGTGGCAGGGATGTACTGTAGTACACTGTTGTGGCAGGGATGTACTGTAGTACACTGTTGTGGCAGGGAAGTACTGTAGTACACTGTTGTGGCAGGGATGTACTGTAGTACAATGTTGTGGCAGGGGTGTACTGTAGTACAATGTTGTGGCAGGGATGTACTGTAGTACACTGTTGTGGCAGGGATGTACTGTAGTACTGTTGTGGCAGGGATGTACTGTAGTACACTGTTGTGGGGGATGTACTGTAGTACACTGTTTGGCAGAGGATGTACTGTAGTACACTGTTGTGGCAGGGATGTACTGTAGTACACTGTTGTGGCAGGGATGTACTGTAGTACCTGTTGTGGCAGGGATGTACTGTAGTACTGTTGTGGCAGGGATGTACTGTAGTACACTGTTGTGAGGGATGTACTATAGTACTGTTGTGGCAGGATGTACTGTAGTACACTGTTGTGGCAGGGATGTACTGTAGTACACTGTTGTCAGGCAGTACACTGTTGTGGCAGGGATGTACTGTAGTACTGTTGTGGCAGGGATGTACTATAGTACACTGTTGTAACAGGATGTACTGTAGTACTGTTGTGGCAGGGATGTACTATAGTACACTGTTGTGGGCAGAGATGTACTGTAGTACACTGTTGTGGCAGGGATGTACTGTAGTACACTGTTGTGGCAGAGGTGCTATAGTACACTGTTGTGGCAGGGATGTACTGTAGTACTGTTGTGGCAGGGATGTACTGTAGTACACTGTTGTGGCAGGGATGTACTGTAGTACTGTTGTGGCAGGGATGTACTGTAGTACACTGTTGTGGGCAGGGATGTACTACAGTACACTGTTGTGGAGGATGTACTGTAGCACACTGTTGTGGCAAGGATGTACTGTAGTACACTGTGGTTGAGGATGTACTGTAGTACACTGTTGTGGCAAGGATGTACTGTAATTACTGTTACAGGATGTACTGTAGTACATTGTTGTGGCAGGGATGTACTGTAGTACACTGTTGTGGGAGGATGCTGTAGTACACTGTTGTGGCAGGGATGTACTGTAGTACACTGTTGTGGCAGGGATGTACTGTAGTACACTGTTGTGGGAGGATGTACTGTAGTACACTGTTGTGGCAGGGATGTACTGTAGTACACTGTTGTGGCAGGGATGTACTGTAGTACACTGTTGTGGCAGGGATGTACTATAGTACTGTTGTGGCAGGGATGTACTGTAGTACACTGTTGTGGGAGGATGTACTGTAGTACACTGTTGTGAGGGATGCTGTAGTACACTGTTGTGAGGATGTACTGTAGTACACTGTTGTGGCAGGGATGTACTGTAGTACACTGTTGTGGCAGGATGTACTGTAGTACACTGTTGTGGCAGGGATGTACTGTAGCACACTGTTGTGGCAGGGATGTACTGTAGTACACTGTTGTGGCAGGGATGTACTATAGTACACTGTTGTGGGCAAGGATGTACTGGTACACTGTTGTGGCAGGGATGTACTGTAGTACACTGTGTGGCAGGGATGTACTGTAGTACACTGTTGTGGCAGGGATGTACTGTAGTACACTGTTGTGGGAGGATGTACTATAGTACACTGTTGTGGCAGGGATGTACTGTAGTACACTGTTGGCAGGGATGTACTGTAGTACACTGTTGTGGCAGGGATGTACTGTAGTACACTGTTGTGGCAAGGATGTACTGTAGTACACTGTTGTGGCAGGGATGTACTGTAGTACACTGTTGTGGCAGATGTACTGTAGTACACTGTTGTGGCAGGGATGTACTGTAGTACATTGTTGTGGCAGGATGTACTGTAGTACACTGTTGTGGCAGGGGATGTACTGTAGTACACTGTTGTGGCAGGGATGCTGTAGTACACTGTTGTGGCAGGGATGTACTGTAGTACACTGTTGTGGCGAGGGATGTACTGTAGTACACTGTTGTGGGAGGGATGTACTGGTACTGTTGTGCAGGATACTGTAGTACATTGTTGTGGCAGTGGCAGGATGTACTGTAGTACACTGTTGTGGCAGGGATGTACTGTAGTACACTGTTGTGGCAGGGCAAGGATGTACTATAGTACTGTTGTGTAAGGATGTACTGTAGTACATTGTTGTGGCGAGGGATGTACTGTAGTACACTGTTGTGGCATTAGGCAAGGATGTACTGTAGTACACTGTTGTGCATGTGGCAAGGATGTACTGTAGTACATTGTTGTGGCAGGGATGTACTGTAGTACACTGTTGTAGCAAGGATGTACTGTAGTACACTGTTGTGTGGGGATGTACTGTAGTACATTGTTGTGTGAGGATGTACTGTAGTACACTGTTGTGCGGCAGGATGTACTGTAGTACACTGTTGTGGCAAGGTGTACTGTAGTACATTGTTGTGGTGTACTGTACATTGTTGTAGAGATGTACTGTAGTACATTGTTGTGTGAGGATGTACTGTAGTACACTGTTGTAGGCAAGTGTACTGTACATTGTTGTGGCAGGATGTACATAGTACATGTGTTGTGGCAGGGATATGTAGTACAATGTTGTGGCAGGGATGTACTGTAGTACACTGTTGTGGCAGGATGCTGTAGTACATTGTTGTGTGAAGGTGTCTGTAGTACACTGTTGTGGGGATGCTGTAGTACACTGTTGTGGCCAGGGTGTACTGTAGTACATTGTTGTGGCAAGGATGCTGTAGTACACTGTTGTGGCAGGGATGTACTGTAGTACACTGTTGTGTGAGGATGTACTGTTGATGTTGTGGCAGGGATGTACTGTAGTACACTGTTGTGGCAGGGATGTACTGTAGTACTGTTGTGGCAGGATGTACTGTAGTACACTGTTGTGGCAGGGATGTACTGTAGTACACTGTTGTGGCAGGGATGTACTGTAGTACACTGTTGTGGCAAGGATGTACTGTAGTACACTGTTGTGGCAGGGATGTACTGTAGTACACTGTTGTGGCAGGGATGTACTGTAGTACAATGTTGTGGCAGGGATGTACTGTAGTACACTGTTGTGGCAGGGATGTACTGTAGTACACTGTTGTTGTGAGGTGTGCTGTAGTACATTGTTGTGGCAGGATGTACTGTAGTACACTGTTGTGGGAGGGTGTACTGTAGTACACTGTTGTGAGGGTGTACTGTAGTACATTGTTGTGGCTGAGGATGTACTGTAGTACACTGTTGTGGCAAGGGATGTACTGTAGTACATTGTTGTGGCAAGGATGTACTGTAGTACACTGTTGTGTGAGGGTGTACTGTAGTACACTGTTGTGGCAGGGATGTGCAGTACATTGTTGTGGCAGGGATGCTGTAATACACTGTTGTGGCAGAGTGTACTGTAGTACATTGTTGTGGCAGGGATGTACTGTAGTACACTGTTGTGTGAGGATGTACTGTAGTACACTGTTGTGGCAGGCAGGATGTACTGTAGTACATTGTTGTGGAGGATGTACTGTAGTACACTGTTGTGGCAGAGGATGTACTGTAGTACATTGTTGTGGCAGGATGTACTGTAGTACACTGTTGTGGCAGGGATGTACTGTAGTACATTGTTGTGTAGGATGTACTGTATCACTGTTGTGGAGGGATGTACTGTGGTACATTGTTGTGTAAGGATGTACTGTAGTACACTGTTGTGGCGAGGATGTACTGTAGTACATTGTGGCAGGGATGTACTGTAGTACACTGTTGTGAGGGATGTGCTGTAATTGTTGTGGCAGGATGTACTGTAGTACACTGTTGTACAGGGATGTACTGTAGTACATTGTTGTGGCAAGGATGTACTGTGGATACACTGTTGTGGCAGGGATGTACTGTAGTACACTGTTGTGGGGGATGTACTGTAGTACATTGTTGTCAAGGATGTACTGTAACATTGTTGGCAGGGGTGTACTGTAGTACACTGTTGTGGCAGGGATGTACTGTAGTACATTGTTGTGGCAGGATGTACTCATGTGCACTGTTGTGGCAGGGATGTACTGTAGTACATTGTTGGCAGGATGTACTGTAGTACTGTTGTGGCGAGGATGTACTGTAATTACATTGTTGTAGGAGATGTACTGTAGTACACTGTTGTGGCAGGGATGTGCTGTAGTACACTGTTGTGGCAGGGTGCTATGTACATTGTTGTGGCAGGGATGTACTGTAGTACACTGTTGTGGCAGGGATGTACTGTAGTACATTGTTGTGGCAGGGATGTACTGTGGTACATTGTTGTGGCAGGGATGTACTGTAGTACACTGTTGTGTAAGGATGTACTGTGCATGTGTGAGGGATGTACTGTGAGTACATTGTTGTGGGGGATGTTGTAGTTTGTTGTGGCAAGGTTGTGTACATGTTGTGCAGGATGCTTGTTCTGTAGTACATTGTTGTGTAGGATGCTGTAGTACATTGTTGTGGCAAGGATGTACTGTAGTACATTGTTGTGGCAGGGATGTACTGTAGTACATTGTTGTGGCAGGGATGTACTGTAGTACACTGTTTAGCAGGGGATGTACTGTAGTACATTGTTGTGGCAAGGATGTACTGTAGTACATTGTTGTCAGGATGTACTGTGTACTGTTGTGAGGATGTACTGTGGTACATTGTTGTGAATGTGCTAGTACTGTTGTGTGGGGATGTACTGTAGTACACTGTTGTGGCAGGGATGTACTGTAGTCACATGTTGTGGCAGGGATGTGCTGTAGTACATTGTTGTGTAGGATGTACTGTAGTACACTGTTGTGGCAGGGATGTACTGTAGTACATTGTTGTAACTGAGATGTACTGTGAGTACATTGTTGTGTGAGATGTACTGTAGTAACACTGTTGATGGCAAGGATGTACTGTAGTACATTGTTGTGGGAGGATGTACTGTAGTACACTGTTGTGGCAAGGATGTACTGTATTACATTGTTGTGGGATGTGCTTGTGTACCTGTTGTGAAGGATGTGCTGTGGTACATTGTTGTGAGGTGTGCTGGTACATGTTGTGTGGCAAGGATGTACTGAGTACACTGTTGTGGCAGGGATGTACTGTAGTACACTGTTGTGTGCAAGGGATGTACTGTGGTTACATTGTTGTGGCAGGGATGTACTGTAGTACATTGTTGTGGCAGGATGTACTGTAGTATCTGTTGTGGCAGGTGCTGGTATGTTTTTAGGGTGTACTGTGGCACTGTTGTGTAAGGATGTGCTGTAGTACACTGTTGTGGCAGGGATGTACTGTAGTATTGTTGTGGCAAGGATGTATGAGTACACTGTTGTGGAGAGGTGCTATGGTACATTGTTGTAATAAGGATGTACTGTAGTACACTGTTAGGCAGGGATGTACTGTAGTACACTGTTGTGGCAGGGATGTACTGTAGTACACTGTTGTGGCAGGATGTACTGTAGTACATTGTTGTGGCAAGGATGTACTGTAGTACACTTTGTTGTGGTAAGATGTGTGTACACTGTTGTGGCAGGGATGTACTGTAGTACACTGTTGTGGCAGGATGCTGTAGTACATTGGCATGTGGGGATGTACTGTGTGTACACTGTTTGTGGCAGGATGTACTGTAGTACACTGTTTGTGGCAAGGGATGTACTGTGTTACACTGTTGTTAACAGAGGATGTACTGTAGTACATTGTTGTGGCAGGGATGTACTGTAGTACATTGTTGTTGTAAGAGGGATGTACTGTAGTACACTGTTGTGGCAGGGATGTACTGTAGTACATTGTTGTAGCAAGGATGCTGTAGTACACTGTTGTGGCAGGGGTGTACTGTAGTACAATGTTGTGGCAGGGAAGGAATGTTTAAGGTAATAATACTTGCTTTAAGTTGACTCAGAGACAAGTTTTTTTTTTTTTAACGGTGATTAGCCCACCGGGCAACAGTTATGACCCACATCAGGGGCCTGGGGCGAAAATATAATAATAGTAATATTATTATTGTTATTATTATTATTATTGTGTATAATAATATAAAACATTAATAATAATAATATTAATAATAATATATTTATAATGTGTGTGTTTGTAATAATGTTAATTATATTGTGTAAAGCTTATTTATTAATAATAAATATTAAGATAGTGTTTATGATGATGTTGCGTTGTTGTTATGATGTGTGTGATTTTAGTGATGTGTTAGTGTGTTTGTGTTTTTATTATTGGATGTGTGTTATTATTATTATTATTATTATTATTATTATTATTATTATTATTATTATTATATTAATAAAATAATAATAGTAATATTATTATATTAATAATATATATTGTTTTTTAATTAATAAAAATTAATAAAATAATTGTTTTAATGAAAAATATAAATAAAATTAGAATAATAATAACAATAATTATAAATAGATACAGAAACGAAATAATAAATAAATCAAGATGGAAAACGATATACTGTACATTATGTACAGTATGTTGTGTTGTCAAAGTAGAAGAAACAAATGTTACCCTGCAAATGTGTGAAAATATGAAAGTCAGATCAACAACCTCACTTGTTATGTGTGTGGGGGTGTAACATTTTTAAATACGACTAAAAATACTGATATTTTTTTTAGACCAAGTTTTATTTAATGAGTCTGCTCTTTCTACCTGGCGTGAACTAATAAGGAGGGCAAGAGCACAAAGGAGACGCAACATCTGTTATCTAGTATTGGTCTATAATAGTAAGGTTGATATAATTACATTCAATATTACTAATATTTTATATGACTAAAACACTAATATTTTTTCTTTAATTCTTCTTGAAAAAAAACACTTTACATTCTTATTCTGGAAAATATTTTTTATAGGCATCAATATGTTTCAAATCTGCAAATGTATCGAAGAATGACAAAAGATGAACGAGGGAAATTGAATCATATCATCATATCATCATTGCCTTTGAGCGGCTATGACTAATCGTGAATCCAATTTCTGGAATAAGATTAAAATCGTCATGCGTTTGTTGAGATAATCTATCAAGACCGGAATAATATTGGCCTGGGAATTGGCACAATTTGCTCCGCATATTGAACTAATTTATTATAAATGAATCAACTGATTTTGCATCGTTTATTGCCAACTCTCTCTCTCTCTCTCTCTCTCTCTCTCTCTCTCTCTTATGTATTTCCAAGGTATTGATAATAGAAAGCTGAATTTCTTGCCGAGGTGCGGGTGGCCAAGGTGTTGCTCGTGCACTATCTCCTGACCCCCACCCCAACCAAGCATGCAAAGTCGGGTAACTCTGCTAGTTCTCAATATAATCAAATACAAGTCCTACCGAACCAAACACTCACACGTTGTCTCTCTTGAGTTCTGACGGAAATAGAAGACCGATACTTTAATATTATCTTCCTATAACTTTTCACATTATCATTACTAACTAGAAATCTGTGATTTAGGTATTGTTATCCTCCCCCCCCTCAGAGCTGCTTACTGTTAAGTTATGTTACAGAACTGTCTTATATCACTACACACCTGAGCCTCGTCTGTGTCCCTTACCACACCTGTCATGTGAGATGTGGTTGACTAGCACATTCCTGTGTTGTTTTAAAGAACTTCCACAACATCCTGAGTTGTCTTAGAGTACTTCCACAAGCTCCTTGTTGTCTTAGAGTACTTCCACGAGCTCCTGTGTTGTCTTAGAGACTTCCACGAGCTCCTGTGTTGTCTTATACTTCCACAAGCTCCTTGTTGTCTTAGAGTACTTCCACGAGCTCCTGTGTTGTCTTAGAGTACTTCCACAAGCTCCTTGTTGTCTTAGAGTACTTCCACGAGCTCCTGCGTTGTCTTAGAGTACTTCCACAAGCTCCTTGTTGTCTTAGAGTACTTCCACAACCTCCTGAGTTGTCTTGGAGTACTTCCACAACCACCTGTGTTGTCTTAGAGTACTGCCACAGCCGCTTGTGTTGTCCAAGAGTACTTCCACAACCTCCTGTGTTGTCCAAGAGTACTTCCACAACCTCCTGTGTTGTCCAAGAGTCCTTCCACAACCTCCTGTGTTGGCCAAGAGTACTTCTACACCTCTTGCGTTATCCAAGAGTATTCCACGTCACCAGAGAGAGACGCAACATCTCTCTTTATACTCACTATCTCCAAACCACTGCATGTTTCCCCTGCCACCACACATGTAATAAGCTAGAGAGGAGGAGTGTTATGTAAATATATACTTAAATCAGAGTCAGTCAAGAAAATATATACAGCAAATAGAATGTCTATCGTCTCTGCGACTACTCCCGTAAGAAAAAATATCTGTCTGTCTGTCTGTCTGTTTGTCTGAATGTTTGTTTGTCTGTCTGTCTGTTTGTCTGTCTGAATGTTTGTCTGTCTGTCTGTCTGTCTGTCTGTCTGTCTGTCTGTCTGTCTGTCTGTTCTAGCCATCGCTCCAAAACAGAAGTAGTTAGAGACCTGTAACTTTCTACATATATTACATGGGTCCCAAGGCTGTGCTCCTTGGTATTACTATTGACCACGGACCCCCGGGTGGTCCGGGCAAGACCCAAAAATCTTCCCCGACTGAGATATTACCACGGCGATGGTGGAGGTGGTTACACGTGTCAGGGAGGACAAATAGTCACATTCACGGTTGTACTGTATATACCTAACTTGAATGAAACCGGGTAATTCTGCGAGTAATAAATAAAACACGATATGGTGACTGTCAGCCATCATCAGGTTGGTTCCGGAAACATTACATGTCCTCCTGACACAACCAACCAGTTCAGTGAAGTTACTCATACAGTCACCAACCTTACCTGAAGTTACTCATACAGTCACCAACCTCACCTGAAGTTACTCATGCATCACCAACCTCACCTGAAGCCATCACCAACCTTACCTGAAGTTACTCATACAGTCACCAACCCCAGTTACTCATACAGTCACCAACCTCACCTGAAGTTACTCATACAGTCACCAACCAGTCTAGTGAAGTTACCTATACAGTCACCAACCTCACCTAGTTACTCATACAGTCACCAACCTCACCTGAACTTACTCATAAGTACCAACCACCTGAAGTTACTCATACAGTCACCAACCAGTTTAGCAGTTACCTCGTACAGTCACCAACCCACCTGAAGTTACCTACACAGTCAACCTTACCTGAAGTACTATACAGTCACCAACCTTACCTGAAGTTACTCAGGTCACCAACCTCACCTGAAGTTACCTACAGTCACCAACCTTACCTGAAGTTACTCATACAGTCACCACCTTACCTGAAGTTACTCATATAGTCAACTTCCACTAGTTACTCATACAGTCACCAACCTCACCTGAAGTTACTCATACAGTCACCAACCTCACCAGTTACTCATACAGTCACCAACCTTACCTGAAGTTACCTATATAGTCACCAACCTTACCTGAAGTTACTCATACAGTCACCAACCCACCTGAAGTTACTCATATAGTCACCAACCTTACCTAGTTACTCATACAGTCACCAACCTACCTGAAGTTACTCATACAGTCACCAACCCATTCCAGTCACATGGATACCAACCTCACCTGAAGTTACTCACAGTCACCAACCTTACCTGAAGTTATCACACACAGTCACCAACCTTACCTAAGTCACCAGTCACCAACCCTTTCGAAGTCATCAATATAGTCACCAACCTCACCTGAAGTTACTCATACAGTAACCTCACCTAGTTACTCATACAGTCACCAACCTTCACTGAAGTTACTCATACAGTCACCAACCTTACTGAAGTTACTCATACAGTCACCAACCTTACCTGAAGTTACTCATACAGTCACCAACCTCACCTGAAGTTACTCATACAGTCACCAACCTCACCTGAAGTTACTCATACAGTCACCAACCTTACCTGAAGTTACTCATACAGTCACCAACCTCACCTGAAGTTACTCATACAGTCACCAACCTTACCTGAAGTTACTCATACAGTCACCAACCTCACCTGAAGTTACTCATACAGTCACCAACCTCACCTGAAGTTACTCATACAGTCACCAACCGTTCAGTGAAGTTACTCATACAGTCACCAACCTCACCGAAGTTACCTACAGTCACCAACCTGCTGAAGTTACTCATACAGTCACCAACCTACCTAAGTACCATACAGTCACCAACCCCTAGTTATCACCTTTACCTGAAGTTAGCCTACAGTCACCAACCTCACCTGAAGTTACTCCATACAGTCACCACCTTACCTGAAGTTACTCATACAGTCACCAACCTACCTGAAGTTACTCATACAGTCACCAACCTACCTGAAGTCTCATATACAGTCACCAACCTACTGAAGTTACTCATACAGTCACCACCTTACCTGAAGTTACCTATACAGTCACCAACCTCACCTAGTTACTCATACAGTCACCAACCTTCCCTGAAGTTACTCATACAGTCACCAACCTCACCTGAAGTTCCTATACAGTCACCAACCTGACCTGAAGTTACTCATACAGTCACCAACCGTACCTAGTTATCTACAGTCACCAACCTGACCTGAAGTTACTCATACAGTCACCAACCTTGACCTGAAGTTACTCATATCAGTCACCAACTTACCTGAAGTTATCATACAGTCACTAACCTCACCTGAAGTTACTCATTACAGTCACCAACTTACCTGAAGTTACTCATATGTCACCAACCTTAGCTGAAGTTACTCATACAGTCACCAACCTCACCTGAAGCTTCTACAGTCACCAACCTTACCTGAAGTTACCTATACAGTCTCACCAACCTACCTGAAGTCACCTTAAGTCACCAACCTTAGCTGAAGTTTCATACAGTCACCAACCTTACCTGAAGTTACCATACAGTCACCAACCTCACCTAGTTACTCATACAGTCACCAACCTCTCCAGTCACCTATACACTCACCACCTTACCTGAAGTTACTCATACACCACCAACCTTACCTAGTTACTCATACAGTCACCAACCTTACCTGAAGTTACTCATACAGTCACCAACCTACCTGAAGTTACTCATACAGTCACCAACCTCACCTGAAGTTACTCATACAGTCACCAACCTTCCTGAAGTTACCTATACAGTCACCAACCTTAGCTGAAGTCACTCATACAGTCACCAACCTTACCTGAAGTTATCATACAGTCACCAACCTACCTGAAGTTACCTATACAGTCACTAACTGCTCCCTGAAGTTACTCATACAGTCACCAACCTTACCTGAAGTCACTCTCATACACTCACCACCTACCTGAAGTTACCATACAGTCACCAACCTCACCAGTTACTCATACAGTCACCAACCTTACCTGAAGTCATCACCATACACTCACCACCTTACCTGAAGGTTACTTATACCTGTGTGCCCGTCCCTCACCATCTGTGTCTACTGTGCTGAAGGCTTCGTAGCCTCATCAAGATAAATATGAGGAACTTGATGTGACGAAAGTTATGTCACACTATCTTCTTCACCTGAGGAATATAAAAGTATCGTATTACCATTGACTGTGTGGATTTACCTTATATGTATTTATCAATTTACATATATATTATAATATCTCTGTCTGTCTGTCTGTCTGTCTGTCTGCCTGTCTCCCTTCTCATTTCTTTTCACTTCTAACCATCCGTTAATTATTTTCCTTTCGCTTCTTTTCGGTCTCTGCTCTGTATGTCTCTCTCCTTTCTTTCTTTCTCTCTTTCTTTCATTCTTCTTTCTCTTTTCTTTTCTTTTCATCTCTTTCTCTTTCGTCTCCTTCTTCTCTCTTTCTTTCTGGTTTGTCTGTTTTTGTTTGTCTTTCAGTCTGTCCTCACTATCTGCTCTTCTTCTGTCTGTCTGTCTGTCTTTTCTCTCTATAAAGGACCAACAGACCCCGCCGGCCAACTTCACCAGAATCCGTATAACAGCTTGGGTTACTCTTCTCGACTTTGCTTTAGTTGTGCTCACTCGCCACCTCAGTCCTGCCACGCCACCCTAATCGTGCCACGCCACCCTCAGTCCTACCACGCCACCCTTAATCTTGCCACGCCACCCTCAGTCCTACCACGCCACCTCTCAGTCGTGCTACGCCACCCCTCAGTCCTGCCACGCCACCCTCAGTCCTGCCACGCCACCTCAGTTCTACCACGCCACCCTCAGTAATACCACGCCACCCTCAGTCCTGCCACGCCACCCCCAGTCCTGCCACGCCACGCTCAGTGCTACCTCACAGACAGTTGCACCACCAGCTGCTTCACACAACAGCTGCACCACCATTGGCTCACACAGCAGCAGAACTACCAGCTGCTTCACACAACAGCTTGCACCACCAGCTGCATTACAAAACAGCAGAACTACCAGCTGCCTCACACACAACAGCAACACCACCAATTTTCACAAACAGCTGCACCACCAGCTGGTTCACACAACAACTGCACAACCAGTTGCCTAAAACTACAGCTGCACCAGCTGCTGCCACCAGCTGCCTAACACAACAGCTGCTTACCAGTTTCGATTCAGTACTACCACCAGCCTCACACAACAGCTGCTCACCACCTGCTCTTCACACAACAGCTGTACCCACCAGCTGGCTTCACACAACAACTGCACCACCAGCTACCACACTACAGCCGCAACCAGTTGTCTCACACATGCTGCACCACCAGCTGCCTCACACTACAGTGCACCACAGCTGCTTCACACAACAGCAGCACCACCAGCTGCCTTACACAACAGCTGCGCCATAAACTGCCCACACAACAGCAGATTACCAGCTGCCTGCCTCAACAGCTGCACCACCAGCTGTCTCACAAGTGCAACACCAGCTGCCTCACACAAAAGCAGCACTACCAATTGCCTCACACAACAGCAGGACCATCAGCTGCCTCACACAACAGCTGCACCACCAACTTTCTCAACACAACAGCGGCACCACCAGCTACACCCACACAACAGCAGGACCACCAGCTGCTTCACTCAACAGCGTGCCACCAGCTACCTCACACAGTAGCTACACCACCAGCTCCCTCATTCAACAACGCACCACCAGCTGCCTCAGACACCAACTCCACCACCAGCTGCGTCACTAGCACAGCTGCCTCTAACAGCCATTTAACTGCCTCACACAGCAGCACCGCTGCCCACAGCACCAACAGCTGCCTGCACAACAGCTGCGCAACCAGCTGACTCACACAACAGCTGCACCACCAATTGCCCACAGCAACACCAGCTGCCTCACACAACTTGCTGCCTGCACAAAAGTTGCACCACAAGCTGACCCACACAACAGCTTCACCACCAGCGGCCCCATAGAACAGTTGCTCAACCAGCTGCCTCACACAAAAGAGTGTGTAGGAGCACCATCAGCATCCTCACAGCACCTCCAGCTGCCTCACGCAACAGCTGCGCCACCAGTTGCTCCCACACAAAAGCAGCACCACCAGCAACTGCCTCACACAAAGCTGCACCATCAGCTACCTCACACAACAGCTGCACCACCAACTGCATCACGGAACAGCAGCACCACCAGCTGTTTTACACAAAAGCAGCACCACCAGTTGCCTAACACAACAGCTGCAACATCAACTGCCTTATACAACAGGTGCACCACCAGCCTACGCACCAGCAGCACAAACTAGCTGCCTCACACAAGAGCAGCAACACCAGCTACCTCACATAACAGCTGCACCATACTAGAGTAGCACCTCCAGCTGCCTCACACAACAGGCCACACCCAGCTGCCTCACACAACAGATGCTGCAACACCTGTTGCCTTGCACAACAGCAGCACCACCAGCTGCCTCAGACAATATTTGCACCACCAGTGTCCTCACACAACAGCTGCACCCCAGCTTGCCCCACACAACAGCTGCACCACCGCGCCCACACAACAGCTGCACCAGCAGCTGCCTCATAGAACAGTTACACCAAAGCTGCACTCACACAACAGCTGCACTCAAGCTGGGCCTTCACACATGCTGCACACCAGCTGCCTTTAGAATGTTACACTCAGCTGCTTCACGAACAGTTGAACCACCAGCTTCCCTCACCACAACAGTTACTCCACCAGCTGCTTATACAACTGCAGCACCACCAGCCTCACACACAGTACTGCCACCAGCTGCCTTATACAACTGCAGCACCACCAGCTTCTCACACAACAGCACTCCAGCTGCCTCATAAACTGCTTGCACCACCATCTACCACAGAACAGCTGCCTTATGCAACTGCTGCACCAGCTGCCTCTCACAACATCAGCACCACCAGCTACCTCGCACAACAGCAGCACTACTAGCTGTCTCAAACAACAACTGGACCACCAGTTGCCTCAACATTACAGCTTCACCTACCAGCTGCCTCATAAAACAGTTGCACCACCAGCTGCCTCTATACAACAGGGCACCACCAGCTTCCGCACATAAAAACTGCACCACCAGCTGCCTCACACAATAGCTGCACCACTAGCTGCCTCACACAATAGCTGCCACTAGCTGTCTTATAGAACAGCTGCTCCACCAATTACCTGGACACAACAGCTGCACTACTATTGCCTCCACACAGCTTCTATCCGCTGCCTACACAACAGCTGCACCTTCTCACACAACGGCAGCACAACCAGCTGCCTAACACAACAGCTGCACCTTCTGCTGCCTCCACAAAGCAGCTCCACCAGCTGCCTCACACAGCAGCTGCACCACACGCTGCCACACAGCAGCTGCAATACAACATAATTTATACGTCGAGAAAGCAACTTTTTGTACATTCCGCCAAACCTTCGTTTATATGCACAAACAACATCTCTCTGTCCATGGTTCTCTTTCAGTAGAGGCCAATAGTGTTGTTTTGTGTTTCACTACCGTCATTGTGTCTTTCTTCACTACATTGATTTTTGCTGATTCTCACGACACCATGAAAAGTGTTCCAGAGTTTGTGTTTTTTCAATAAGGTCCGATTTTAACAGGACCGATATAATACTTCACTATTGTTGTATCTCTCAATATATATTTTATGATGACAACTATATTTATTAACTTAAAACTTACGCTTAAAGGCTTGTGTTGTTAAGGTGCTGTTGTATATTATAACATAATCATCGTTGCACCCACCTAGTCAAAGCCATTTTCAACAAGCAATGTAAACAGCTCTAAACCGTAATAAATACAGTTTCAAAGCTGTGATGTAATATCGTGCTGCCGGGTCCTCGCAGAAGACTCACCACAGGTTATTTACATGATATCGTAGGCTGGAGTGACTGCGCTGGCTTCTGTGTTCCTCCCTGTCACTACAGTAAATACAGGTGATCGTGGGACTCGTTGTCCGGTGGCGAGATTCCGGTGGTACAGTTTACCGAGGTTGTTATAATGATGGTCGTGGTTGTTATAGTGATGGTCGTGGTTGTTATAATCATGGTCGGTTGTTATAATCATGGTCGTGGTTGTTATAATCATGGTCCTGGTTGTTATAATCATGGTCCTGGTTGTTATAATCATGGTCGTGGTTGTTATAATCATGGTCCTGGTTGTTATAATCATGGTTGTAGTTGTTATAATCATGGTCCTGGTTGTTATAATCATGTTCGTGGTCGTGATACTTACAGTATCTAATATACTATAAGAAGGAATAGAATAAAGGTTAGAATAATTAGTTAAAGAAATATTCACCATAAGGAGGTTAAAATCATATAAAAAAAATTATTATGAATCGCCGATGATCATTCCGAGCATAAATTATATTATGAAGAGAAGTGACCTTGATTCTGGTTAGATTAGTCACCATCTGCTTAAGTCGTCACCTCTGTTAAGTCATCATAGTCATTATAGCCAGACCAGTCAGTCAGCTGTCTGTCTGTCATGTTAGTTGCCATATTGTCTATTTGTGCATGTATGAATCTGTCTATTTTTGTCAACCTCCTGTCTGTTTCACTGTCTATATTCACCCTGTGTCTATTGTAGTCATCTTCTCCATGCATCCCTGTTATTATCTTTTTATCTCTTCTCCTTTTCCATGAGCCACAGGAATAAGTATACACTGTAGCTGTAAGGTCGTCTGGTAACGTTGAAACTGCGCATCCAGACGCATGATGAAACTCAGCTGCCCCTCACCTGTTATCTCTAACTATTTTCTGTTTTCCCTTCTTTATTTTTCTATTTACTCATCTTCCTTCCTTTACTAATCCAAACAACATTAAAAAAAAAGTAGGCTCAGAGAAAAAGTAGGGGGAGGAGGAGGGAGCCGTACGATAACTGCAATCGTGAGCTGACAGCTTTCAGCGAATGAGGGTGCGCCAAGTCCGTAGACTTGCATAATTTTCCAGCGTAAATAAAATGGTTATGTAAAAGCTTCCTAAAGAAACCATCGACATGGGACCAGGTTTGTTCCACTCTACGAATTTTTTGCAATTTTTCCACCAAGTTTGATGAAAAACGATTGTGCCGTTCCGGCTGCCCAGAACAGACACACACACACACACACACACACACACACGCCAAGTCCTATAGTCTATTAGATTCCAGAACCCAAACCTGACACGGCATTTGATTCTTGTCATTGTCTTAAGTAATATCAACTGTTTTGCTTCTGACATTACATTACTTCATTATGGATATTCTTTATCTTTCAGCAAAACATTATGAATTTTTCAGTTGATTTTTTATAGTCCCGGTAGTTTGCACTCTGTTATATAAATTTCGAGGGCTAAAGAATACAGGGACTGTTCACACCATAATGGGCAGAACTTGATAATGTAGTAGGCGGATAATGGAAAAATCGTGCAAATGGTGATACAAGCATGAAATTTGGCATGATCATACCCTTGTCAAATCTGCCTGATTGGCCATTTGGAAAGCCAAGATGGCAGCCATTTTTCAAGATGGCTGCCAAATTGACCTTCGAAAGATGATTTCTTTTATAGAAATTGATGTAGTTGGTCAATCTAAATGATCTTAGTGTCGATATGTATGTTTTCAAGCATGCTCATATGTAAAGGCTTGGATTTTGAGATAGAAATCCACCAGATAATCAGGTTCTTAATAAAGGAAAGTCAAGGACTATGGTTTTCTGAGGAATAGCAAACAACCGTTTGAGATTGATATCTCTTGACTATAAAAAATATAACACAAAACTCTGACAGCACTCAACAAACAACAAATAATAATTACGGGAGTCAAGCAATTAAGGCAGTCAACAGTTAATGGAGTCAAACAATTAATGGAAGCAAACAATTAAAGGGAGCAAACAATTAATGGGAGTCAACAACTGATAGAATCAAACAACACATATTTTCACGGCAGTGGCCCTGGGGTAAGGTTCTAACACGTGATCCACACTCAGGGTGAAGGTCCATTCAATCACACTCCAGCGACAGCGGCAGATTGTCTTGAAATGGCAGAAACCGGGCGCAGACGGAATGAGATGAATGACGGTCGTGGTATGTGGTAGGTAGATGACCAGAGAATTGACAGTCGATAGGTGAAGGTCTGGGGACACAGCACGAGTCCAGGACCTATGATGAGATCTGCCAGAATTTGGACGAACAGCGAGGTAGCTGAATGGTGACTGTATGGCTGCTGGGTTGAATCTGCCAGTGACCCAGATAGTCGCTGCGTTCTCACCTCTGTCCAACCGCCCATATGTCGTCCGCACCAGCACCAGCAAACGGAGAGTTAGCAGCGGTAACGAGCAGGAAGATCGTTTCCGCCCTTACATCAGATGATTTTT
>NW_024734268.1:0-17803 GCF_018991925.1 Homarus americanus | reverse complement strand
TCCCCTGATCGAGTATAACAAAGGACCCTAATGGAGTATAACAAAGTCCCCTGGTCGAGTATAACAAACTCCCCTGGTCGAGTATAACAAAGTCCTCTAATCGAGTATAACAAAGTCCCCAGATCGAGTATAACGAAGTCCCGTCATCGAGTATAACAAAGCCCCCTGATCGAGTATAAGAAAGGCACCTGATCGAATATAACAATGTTCCTAATCGAGTATATACAAAGTCCCCTGATTGAGTATAACAAAGTCCCCAGATCGAGTATAACAAAGTCCCCCCATCGAGTATAACAATGCCCCCTCATCAAGTATAAAAAAGCCCCTGGTCGCGTATAACAAAGTTCCTGATCAAGTATAACAAAGCCCTCTGATCGAGTAGAACAAAGCCCCCTCATCGAGTATAACAAAATCCCCTGGTCGAGTATAACAAAGTCCCAAGATCGAGTATTTCAAAGGCCCCGAATCGAGTATAACAAGGGCCACTGGTCAAAAATAACAATGTCCCCTGATCGAGTATAATAAAGTCCCCTGATCGAGTAAAACAAAGTCACAAGATCGAGTATAACAAAGCCCCCTGATCGAGAATAACAAAGTCCCCTGGTCGAGTAAAACAACGTCCCCTGGCCGAGTAAAACAAAGTCCCCTGTTCGAGTATAACAATGCCCCCTCATCGAGTTTAACAAAAAACCCTGATCGAGTATAAAAAAGCCCCCTGGTCGAGTATAACAACTCCCCTGGTCGAGTATAACAAAGTCCCGTTATCGTGTATAACAAAGGGCCCTTATCGAGTATAACAAAGTCCCCTGATCGAGTTTAACAAAGTCCCTGATCGACAACAAACACCCTTGATCGAGCTTAACAAAACCCCTGATCGAGTATAAAAGCCCCGGTCAGAGTATATAACAACTCTGGTCAGTATAACAAAGTCCCATAATCGAGTATAACAAAGTCCCCTGATCGAGTAAAACAAAACACCCCTGATCGAGTTTAACAAAACCCCTGATCGAGTATGAAAAGCCCTGGTCGAGTATAACAAAGTCCTTGGTCGAGTACAATAAAGCCCATAATCGAGTATAACAAGTCCCCTGATCGAGTATAACAAAGTCCCATTATCGAGTTTAAGAAAGGCCCCTGATCGAGTATAACAAAGTCCCCTGATCGAGTATACTAAAGTCCCCTGGTTGAGTAAAACAAAGTCCCCTGACCGAGTATAACAAAGTACCCTGATCGAGTATAACAAAGCCCCCTCATCGAGTTTAACAAAACCCCCTGATCGAGTATAAATAAGGCCCCTGGTCGAGTATAACAAAGTCCCCTGGTCGAGTATAACAAAGTCCCATGATCGAGTATAACACAGGCCCCTTATCGAGTATAATAAAGGCCCCTGGTCTAGTATAACAAAGTCCCATAATCGAGTATAACAAAGGCCCCCTATCGAATATAACAAAGGCCCCTGGTCGAGTATAACAAAATCCCCTGATCGAGTATAACAAAGTCCCCTGACCTAGTATAACAAAGTCCCCTGATCGAGTAAAACAAACACCCCTGATCGAGTTTTACAAAACCCCCTGATCGAGTATAAAAAGCCCCCGGGTCGAGTATAACAAAGTCCTTTGGTCGAGTATAACAAAGTCCCATAATCGAGTATAACAAATTCCTCCCATCGAGTTTAACAAAACCCCCTGATCGAATATGAAAAAGCCCCCTGGTCGAGTATAACAAAGCCCCCTCATCGAGTATAACAAAGTCCCCTGATCGTGTATAACTAAGTGCCCTAATCGATATAACAAAGGACCTTAATGCCGTATAACAAAGTCCCCTGATCGAGTATAACAAAGTCCCCTGATCGAGTATAACAAAGTCCCCAGATCGAGTATAACAAAGTCCCCTCATCGAGTATAACAATGCCCCCTCATCGAGTATAAAAAAGCCCCCTGGTCGCGTATAACAAAGTCCCTGATCAAATATAACAAACCCCTCTGATCGAGTAGAACAAAGCCCCCTCATCGAGTATAAAAGAGCCCCCTGGTCGAGTATAACAAAATCCCCTGGTCGAGTGTAACAAAGGCCCAAGATCGAGTATTTCAAAGGCCCCCGAATCGAGTATAACAAAGTCCCCTCAACGAGTATAACAAAGTCCCCTGATTGAGTATAAAAAAGCCCCCTGGTCGAGTATAACAAAGTCCCCTTGTCGAGTATAACAAAGTCCTATGATCGAGTATAACAAAGGTCCCTTATCGAGTATAACAAAGGCCCCTGGTCGAGTATAACAAAATCTCCTGATCGAGTATAACAAAGACCCCTGATCGAGTATAAAAAGTCCCCTGATCGAGTAAGACAAACACCCCTGAACGAGTATAACAAAGTCCCCTGATCGAGTACAACAAAGCCACCTCATCGAGTATAAAAAAGCCCCCTGGTCGAGTATAAGAAAGTCTCTGATCGAGTACAACAAAGCCCTTTGATCGAGTATAACAAAGCCCCATCATGGAGTATAACTAAGTCCCCTGGTCGAGTATAATAAAGTCCCATGATCGAGTATAACAAAGGCCCCTGATCGAGTATAACTAAGTCCCCAGATCGAGTATAACAAAGGACCCAAATGGCGTATAACAAGGTCCCAAGATCGCGTATAACAAAGTCTCCTGATCGAGTATAACAAATTCCCCTGATTGGGTATAACAAAGTACCCTAATCGAGTATAACAAATTGCCCTGATCGAGAATAACAAAGTCCCCTGATCGAGTTTAACAAAGTCCCCTGTTCGAGTACAATAAAGCCCCCTGATCGAGTATAACAAAGTCCCATTATCGAGTATAACAAAGGTCCCTGATCGAGTATAACAAAGTCCCCTGATCGAGTATACTAAAGTCCCCTGGTCGAGTAAAACAAAGTCCCCTGGCCGAGTATAACAAAGTCCCCTGATCGAGTAAAACACAGGCCCTTTATCAAGTGTAACAACGGCTCCTGGTCGAGTATAACAAAGTCCTTTGGTCGAGTATAACAAAGTCCCATAATCGAGTATACCAAAGGCCCCTTATGGAATATAACAAAGGCCCCTGGTCGAGTTTAACAAAATCCTCTGATCGAGTATAACAAAGTCCCCTGATCGAATAAAACAAACACCCCTGATCGAGTTTAACAAAACCCCCTGATCGAGTATAAAAAAGCCCCCTGGTCGAGTATAACAAAATCCTTTGGTCGAGTATAACAAAATCCCGTCATCGAGTATAACAAAGCCCCCTGATCGAGTATAAGAAAGGCACCTAATCGAATATAACAATGTTCCTAGTCGAGTATATACAAAGTCCCCTGATCGAGTATAACAAAGTCCCCAGATCGAGTATTACAGAGTCCCCTCATCGAGTATAACAATCCCCCCTCATCGAGTATAAAAAAGCCCCCTGGTCGCGTATAACAAAGTCCCTGATCAAGTATAACAAAGCCCTCTGATCGAGTAGAACTAAGCCCCTCATCGAGTATAAAAAAGCCATCTGGTCGAGTATAACAAAATCCCCTGGTCGAGTATAACAAAGTCCAGAGATCGAGTATTTCAAAGGCCCCGAATCGAGTATAACAAAGGCCACTGGTCGAAAACAACAATGGCCCCTGATCGAGTATAATAAAGTCCCCTGATCGAGTATAAGAAAGTCCCAAGATCGAGTATAACAAAGCCCCCAGATTGAGTATAACAAAGTCCGCTGATCGATTACAACAAAGTCACCTGATCGGTTATGACAAAGTCCCCTGAACGAGTATAACAAAGTCCCCTGGTCGAGTATAACAAAGTCCGATGATCGAGTATAACAAAGCCCCATCATCGAGTATAAAAAAGCCCCCTGGTCGAGTATAACAAAGTCCCCTGGTCGAGTATAACAAAGTCCGATGATCGAGTATAACAAAGGCCCCGAATCTAGTAAAACAAAGACCCCTGGTCGAAAATAACAAAGTCCCCTGATCGAGTATACTAAAGTCCCCTGATCGAGTATAACAAAGTCACAAGATTGAGTATAACAAAGCTCCTTGATCGAGAATAACAAAGTCCCCTGGTCGAGTAAAACAAAGTCCCCTGGCCGAGTAAAACAAAGACCCCTGTTCGAGTATAACAAAGCCCCCTCATCGAGTTTAACAAAACCCCCTGATCGAGTATAAAAAAGCCCCCTGGCCGAGTATAACATCTCCCCTGGTCGAGTATAACAAAGTCCCATGATCGAGTATAACAAAGGCTCCTTATCGAGTATAACAAAGTCCCCTGATCGAGTATAACAAAGTCCCCTGATCGAGTAAAACAAACACCCTTGATCGAGTTTAACAAAACCCCCTGATCGAGTATAAAGAAGCCCCCTCTTTGAGTATAATAAAGTCCTTTCGTCGAGTATAACAAAGGCCCCTGGTCGAGTATAACAAAGCCCCCTCATCTAGTTTAAAAAAAAACCCTGATCGAGTATAAAAAAGCCCCCTGGTCGAGTATAACAAAGTCCCCTGGTCGAGTATAACAAAGTCCCATAATCGAGTATAACAAAGGCCCCTTATCGAGTATAACAAAAGCCCCTGGTCGAGTATAACAAAATCCCCTGATCGAGTATAACAAAGTCCCCTGATCGAGTATAAATAAGTGCCCTAATCGAGCATAACTAAGTCCCCTGATCGAGTATAACAAAGGACCCTAATGGAGTATAACAAAGTCTCAAGATTGAGTATAACAAAGTCCTCTGATCGAGTATACAAAGTCCCCTGATCGAACATAACAAAGAACCCGTCATCGAGTATAAAAAAGCCCCCTGATCGAGTATAAGAAAGGCACCTGATCGAATATAACACTGTCCCTAGTCGAGTATATACAAAGTCCCCAGATCGAGTATAACAAAGTCCCCTGATCGAGTATAACAAAGTCCCCTGGTCGAGTATAATAAAGTCGCATGATCGGGTATAACAAAGTCCCCAGATCGAGTTTAACTAAGTCCCCTTATCGAGTACAATAAAGCCCCTGATCGAGTACACTAAAGTCCCCTGGTCGAGTGAAACAAAGTCCCCTGGCCGAGTATAAGAAAGTCCCCTGATCGAGTATAACAAAGGCCCCTGGTCGAGTATAACAAAATCCCCTGATCGAGTATAACAAATTCCTCCCATCGAGTTTAACAAAACCCTCTGATCGAGTATGAAAAAGCCCCCAGGTCGAGTATAAGAAAGCCCCCTCATCGAGTATAACAAAGTCCCAAGATCGAGTATAACACAGTCCTTTGATCGAGTATAACAAAGGACCCTAATGGAGTATAACAAAGTCCCCTGGTCGAATATACCAAACTCCCCTGGTCGAGCAACAACAAAGTCCTCTGATCGAGTATAACAAAGTCCCCTTATCGAGTATAACAAAGTCCCGTCATCGAGTATAACAAAGTCCCCTCATCGAGTATAACAATGCCCCCTCATCGAGTATAAAAAAGCCCCCTGGTTGCGTATAACAAAGTCCCTGATCAAGTATAACAAACCCCTCTGATCGAGTAGAACAAAGCCCCCTCATCGAGTATAAAAAAGCCCTCAGGTCGAGTATAACAAAATCCCGTGGTCGAGTACAACAAAGTCCCGAGATTGAGTATTTCAAAGGCCCCGAATCGAGTATAACAAAGGCCACTGGTCGAAAAAAGCAATGTCCCCTGATCGAGTATAATAAAGTCCCCTGATCGAGTATAACAAAGTCACAAGATCGAGTATAACAAAGTCCGCTGATCGATTACAACAAAGTCACCTGATCGGTTATAACAAAGTACCCTGAACGAGTATAACAAAGTCCCCTGATCGAGTATAATAAAGTCCCCTAGTCGTCTATAACAAAGTCCCCTGATTGAGTATAAGAAAGCCCCCTGATCGAGTTTAACAAAACCCACTGATCGAGTATAAAAAAGCCCCCTGGTCGAAGTATAACAAAGTCCCCTGGTCGAGTATAACAAAGTCCTATGATCGAGTATAACAAAGGTCCCTTATCGAGTATAACAAAGGCCCCTGGTCGAGTATAACAAAATCTCCTGATCAAGTAAGACGAACACCCCTGCTCGAGTATAAGAAAGTCTCTGATCGAGTACAACAAAGCCCTTTGATCGAGTATAACAAAGCCCCGTCATCGAGTATAAAAAAGCCCCCTGGTCGAGTATAACACAGTCCCCTGGCCGAGTATAACAAAGTCCCCTGATCGAGTATAACAAAGCCTCCTCATCGAGTTTAACAAAACCCCCTTATTGAGTATAAAAAAGCCCCCTGGTCGAGTATAACAAAGACACCTGGTCGAGTATAACAAAGTCCCATGATCGAGTATAACAAAGGCCCCGAATCTAGTATAACAAAGTCCCCTGGTCGAGTATAATAAAGTCCCATGATCGAGTATAACAAAGGCCCCTCATCGAGTATAACTAAGTCCCCTGATCGAGTATAACAAAGGACCCTAATGGCGTATAACAATGTCCCAAGATCGCGCATAACAAAGTCTCCTGATCGAGTATAACAATGTCCCCTGATCGAG
This sequence comes from Homarus americanus, assembly GCF_018991925.1. Taxonomy (NCBI): domain Eukaryota; kingdom Metazoa; phylum Arthropoda; class Malacostraca; order Decapoda; family Nephropidae; genus Homarus; species Homarus americanus. The sequence continues at coordinate 11,286 of NW_024734268.1, read as the reverse complement.
TATAACAAAGTATCCTGATCGAGTATAACAGAGTGCCCTGATCGAGAATAACAAAGTTCCCTGATCGAGTTTAACAAAGTCCCCTTATCGAGTACAAAAAAGCCCCTGATCGAGTATAACAAAGTCCCCTGATCGAGTATAACAAAGTCCCATTATCGAGTATAACAAAGGCCCCTGGTCGAGTAAAACAAAGTCCCCTGACCGAGTATAACAAAGTCCCCTGATCGAGTATAACAAAGCCCCTCATCGAGTTTAACAAACCCCCTGATCAAGAGATAAATAAGGTCTTCCCGTCGAGTATACTAAAACCCCTGGTCGAGAAGTAAATAAAGTCCCATGATCGAGTATAACACAGGCCTTATCGAGTGTAACAGCGTTCCTGTCGAGTATACTGAAAGTCTCGGTCGAGTATAACAAGTCCCATAATCGGGATTCATAAATACAACAGGCCCCTTATCGAGTGCAACAAAGGCTCCTGGTCGAGTATAACAAAATCCTCTGATCGAGTATAACAAAGTCCCCTGATCGAGTATAACAAAGTCCCCTGATCGAATAAAACAAACACCCCTGATCGAGTTTAACAAAACCCCCTGATCGAGAATAAAAAGCCCCCTGGTCGAGTATAACAAAGTCCTTTGGTCGAGTATAACAAAGTCCCATAATCGAGTATAACAAAGGCCCCTTATCGTATATAACAAAGGCCCCTGGTCGAGTATAACAAAACCCCCTGATCGAGTATGAAAAAGCCCCCTGGTCGAATATAACAAAGCCCCCTGATCGAGTATAACAAAGTCCCCTGATCGAGTATAACTAAGTGCCCTAATCGATAAAACAAAGGACCCTAATGCTGTATAACAAAGTCCCAAGATCGAGTATAACAAAGTCCCCTAATCGAGTATAACAAAGGACCCTAATGGAGTATAACAAAGTCCCCTGGTCGAATATAACAAACTCCCCTGGTCGAGTATAACAATGTCCTCTGATTGAGTATAACAAAGTCCCCAGATCGAGTATAACAAAGTCCCATCATCGAGTATAACAAAGCCCCCTGATCGAGTATAAGAAAGGCACCTGATCGAATATAACAATGTTCCTAGTCGAGTAAATACAAAGTCCCCTGATCGAGTATAACAAAGTCCCCAGATCGAGTATAACAAAGTCCCCTCAACGAGTATAACAATCCCCCCTCATCGAGTATAAAAAAGCCCCCTGGTCGCGTATAACAATGTTCCTCATCAAGTATAACAAAGCCCTCTGATCGAGTAGAACTAAGCCCCCTCATCGAGTATAAAAAAGCCCCCTGGTCGAGTATAACAAAATCCCCTGGTCGAGTATAACAAAGTCCCAAGATCGAGTATTTCCAAAGGCCCCAGGAATCGGTATAACAAAGCCACTGGTCGAAAATAAACAATGTTCCCCTGGATCGAGTATAACAAAGTCCCCTGACCGTAAAAGAAAGTCCCAAGATCGAGAGGATACGAAAGTCCCTAGTCGTCGGCAACAAAGTCTCCCTGATTATATAAGAAAAGCCCCTGGATCGAAGCTTAACAAAAACCCACTGATCGAGTATAAAAAGCCCCCGGTCGAGTATAACAAAGTCCCCTGGTCGAGTATAACAAAGTCCTATGATCAGTATAACAAAGGTCCCTTATCGAGTATAACAGCGTCTGGTTATATAACAAAAATCTCCTGATCAAGTAAGACGAACACCCCTGCTCCGAGAGCAAGAAAGTCTCTGATCGAGTACAACAAAGCCCTTTGATCGAGTATAACAAAGCCCCGTCATCGAGTATAAAAAAGCCCCCTGGTCGAGTATAACACAGTCCCCTGGCCGAGTATAACAAAGTCCCCTGATCGAGTATAACAAAGCCTCCTCATCGAGTTTAACAAAACCCCCTTATTGAGTATAAAAAAGCCCCCTGGTCGAGTATAACAAAGACACCTGGTCGAGTATAACAAAGTCCCATGATCGAGTATAACAAAGGCCCCGAATCTAGTATAACAAAGTCCCCTGGTCGAGTATAATAAAGTCCCATGATCGAGTATAACAAAGGCCCCTCATCGAGTATAACTATGTCCCCTGATCGAGTATAACAAAGGACCCTAATGGCGTATAACAAGGTCCCAAGATCGCGCATAACAAAGTCTCCTGATCGAGTATAACAATGTCCCCTGATCGAGTATAACAAAGTATCCTGATCGAGTATAACAGAGTGCCCTGATCGAGAATAACAAAGTTCCCTGATCGAGTTTAACAAAGTCCCCTTATCGAGTACAAAAAAGCCCCTGATCGAATATAACAAAGTCCCCTGATCGAGTATAACAAAGTCCCATTATCGAGTATAACAAAGGCCCCTGGTCGAGTAAAACAACGTCCCCTGGCCGAGTATAACAAAGTCCCCTGATCGAGTATAACAAAGCCCCCTCATCGAGTTTAACAAAACCCCCTGATCGCGTATAAATAAGGCCCCTGGTCGAGTATAACAAAGTCCCCTGGTCGAGTATAACAAAGTCCCATGATCGAGTATAACACAGGCCCCTTATCGAGTGTAACAAAGGTTCCTGGTCGAGTATAACAAAGTCCTTTGGTCGAGTATAACAAAGTCCCATAATCGACTATAACAACAGGCCCCTTATCGAATATAACAAAGGCCCCTGGTCGAGGATAACAAAATCCCCTGATCGAGTATAACAAAGTCCCCTGATCGAGTATAACAAAGTCCCCTAATCGAATAAAACAAACACCCCTGATCGAGTTTAACAAAACCCCCTGATCGAGTATAAAAAAGCCCCCTGGTCGAGTATAACAAAGTCCTTTGGTCGAGTATAATAAAGTCCCATAATCGAGTATAACAAAGGCCCCTTATCGAATATAACAAAGGCCCCTGGTCGAGTATAACAAAACCCGCTGATCGAGTATGAAAAAGCCCCCTTGTCGAATATAACAAAGCCCCCTGATCGAGTATAACAAAGTGCCCTGATCGAGTATAACTAAGTGCCCTAATCGATATAACAAAGGACCCTAATGCCGTATAACAAAGTCCCAAGATCGAGTATAACAAAGTCCCATGATCGAGTATAACAAAGGACCCTAGTAGATTATAACAAAGTCCCCTGGTCAAGTATAACAAACTCCCCTGGTTGAGTATAGCAAAGTCCTCTGATCGAGTATAACAAAGTCCCCAGATCGAGTATAACAAAGTCCCGTCATCGAGTATAACAAAGACCCTGATCGAGTATAAGAAAGGCACCTGATCGAATATAACAATGTTCCTAGTCGAGTATATACAAAGTCCGCTGATCGAGTATAACAAAGTCCCCAGATCGAGTATAACAAAGTCCCCTCAACGAGTATAACAATCCCCCCTCATCGAGTATAAAAAAGCCCCCTGGTCGCGTATAACAATGTCCCTCATCAAGTATAACAAAGCCCTCTGATCGAGTAGAACTAAGCCCCCTCATCGAGTATAAAAAAGCCCCCTGGTCGAGTATAACAAAATCCCCTGGTCGAGTATAACAAAGTCCCAAGATCGAGTATTTCAAAGGCCCCGAATCGAGTATAACAAAGGCCACTGGTCGAAAATAACAATGTTCCCTGATCGAGTATAATAAAGTCCCCTGATCGGGTAAAAGAAAGTCCCAAGATCGAGTATAACAAAGCCCCTAGATCGAGTATAACAAAGTACGCTGATCGATTACAACAAAATCACCTGATGGGTTATAACAAAGTCCCCTGAACGAGTATAACAAACCCCTGATCGAGTATAACAAAGTCCCCTGGTCGTCTATAACAAAGTCCCCTGATTGAGTATAAGAAAGCCCCCTGATCAAGTTTACCAAAGTCCCCTGATCGAGTATAACAAAGCCCCCTCATCGAGTATAAAAAAGCCCCCTGGTCGAGTATAGCAAAGTCTCTGATCGAGTACAACAAAGCCCTTTGATCGAGTATAACAAAGCCCCATCATCGAGTATAAAAAAGCCGCCTGGTCGAGTATAACACAGTCCCCTGGCCGAGTATAACACAGTCCCCTAATCGAGTATAACAAAGCCCCCTCATCGAGTTTAACAAAACCCCCTGATCGAGTATAAAAAAGCCCCCTGGCCGAATATAACAAAGTCCCCTAGTCGCGGATAACAAATTCCCATGATAGAGTATAACAAAGGCCCCGAATCTAGTATAAGAAAGGCCCCTGGTCGAAAATAACAAAGTCCCCTGATCGAGTATACTAAAGTCCCCTGATCGAGTATACCAAAGTCACAAGATCGAGTATAACAAAGCCCCCGGATCGAGTATAACAAAGTCCACTGATCGAGTATAACAAAGCCCCCTGATCGACAATAACAAAGTCCCCTGGTCGAGTATAACAAAGCCCCTCATCGAGTTTAACAAAACCCCCTGATCGCGTAAAAAAAAGCCCCCTGCCCGAGTCTAACAACTCCCCAGGTCGAGTATAACAAAGTCCTATGATCGAGTATAACAAAGGCCCCTTATCGAGTATAACAAAGTCCCCTGATCGAGTATAACAAAGTCCCCTGATCGAGTAAAACAAACACCCTTGATCGAGTTTAACAAAACCCCCTGATCGAGTATAAAGAAGCCCCCTCTTCGAGTATAACAAAGTCCTTTGGTCGAGTATAACAATGTCCCATGATCGAGTATAACAAAGGCCTCTTATCGAGTATAACAAAGGCCCCTGGTCGAGTATAACAAAGCCCCCTCATCGAGTTTAAAAAAAAAACCTGATCGAGTATAAAAAAGCCCCCTGGTCGAGTATAACAAAGTCCCCTGGTCGAGTATAACAAAGTCCCATAATCGAGTATAACAAAGGCCCCTTATCGAGTATAACAAAAGCCCCTGGTCGAGAATAACAAAATCCCCTGATCGAGTATGACAAAGTCCCCTGATCGAGTATAAATAAGCGCCCTAATCGAGCATAACTAAGTCCCCTGATCGAGTATAACAAAGGACCCTAATGGAGTGTAACAAAGTCTCAATATTGAGTATAACAAAGTCCTCTGATCGTGTATAACAAAGTCCCCTGATCGAACATAACAGAGAACCCGTCATCGAGTATAACAAAGTCCCCAGATCGAGTATAACTAAGTCCCCTGATCGAGTATAACAAAGGACCCTGATGGCGTATAACAAAGTCCCAAGATCGCGTATAACAAAGTCTCCTGATCGAGTATAACAAAGTCCCTGATCGAGTATAACAAAATACCCTGATGGAGTATAACAAAGTGCCCTGATCGAGAATAACAAAGTCCCCTGATTATGATTAACAAAGTCCCCTTATCGAGTACAATAAAGCCCTTGATCGAGTATAACAAAGTCCTCTGATCGAGTATAACAAAGTCCCATTATCGAGTATAACAAAGGCCCCTGATCGAGTATAACAAAGTCCCCTGATCGAGTAAACTAAAGTCCCCTGGTCGAGTAAAACAAAGTCCCCTGGCCGAGTATAACAAAGCCCCCTCATTAAGTTTAACAAAACCCCCTGATCGAGTATAAATAAGGCCCCTGGTCGAGTATAACAAAGTCCCATGGTCGAGTATAACAAAGTACCATGATCGAGTATAACACAGGCCACTTATCGAGTATAACAAAGGCCCCTGGTCGAGTTAACAAAATCCCCTGCTCGAGTATAACAAATTCCTCTCATCGAGTTTAACAAAACCCCCTGATCGAGTATGAAAAAGCCCCATGGTCGAGTATAACAAAGCCCCCTAATCGAGTATAACAAAGTCCCCTGATCGAGTATAACTAAGTGCCCTAATCGATATAACAAAGGACCCTAATGCCGTATAACAAAGTCCCAAGATCGAGTATAACAAAGTCCCCTGATCGAGTATAACAAAGGACCTTAATGGAGTATAACAAAGTCCCCTGGTCGAGTATAACAAACTCCCCTGGTCGAGTATAACAAAGTCATCTGATCGAGTATAACAAAGTCCCCTGATCGAGTATAACAAAGTCCCGTCATCGAGTGTAACAAAGCCCCCTGATCGAGTATAAGAAAGGCACCTGATCGAATATAACAATGTTCCTAGTCGAGTATATACAAAGACCCCTGATCGAGTATAACAAAGTCCCCTCATCGAGTATAACAATCCCCCCTCATCGAGTATAAAAAAGCCCCGTGGTCGCGTATAACAAAGTCCCTGATCAAGTATAACAAAGCCCTCTGATCGAGTAGAACAAAGCCCCCTCATCGAGTATAAAAAAGCCCCCTGGTCGAGTATAACAAAATCCCCTGGTCGAGTATAACAAAGTCCCAAGATCGAATATTTCAAAGGCCCGAATCGAGTATAACAAAGGCCACTGGTCGAAAATAACAATGTCCCCTGATCGAGTATAATAAAGTCCCCTGATCGAGTATAACAAAGTCCCAAGATCGAGTATAACAAAGCCCCCAGATCGAGTATAACAAAGTCCGCTGATCGATTACAACAAAATCACCTGATCGGTTATAACAAAGTCCCCTGAACGAGTATAACAAAGTCCCCTGGTCGTCCATAACAAAGTCCCCTGATCGAGTACAACAAAGCCCTATGATCGAGTATAACAAAGCCCCATCATCTAGTATAAAAAAGCCCCCCTGGTCGAGTATAACACAGTCCCCTGGCCGTGTATAACAAAGTCCCCTGATCGAGTATAACAAAGCCCCCTCATCGAGTTCAACAAAACCCCCTAATCGAGTATAAAAAAGCCCACTGGTCGAGTATAACAAAGTCCCATGATCGAGTATAACAAAGGCCCCGAATCTAGTATAACAAAGGCCCCTGGTCGAAAATAATAAAGTCCCCTGATCGAGTATACTAAAGTCCCGTGATCGAGTATAACAAAGTCACAAGGTCGAGTATAACAAAGCTCCCTGATCGAGAATAACAAAGTCCCCTGGTCGAGTAAAACAAAGTCCCCTGGCCGAGAAAAACAACGTCCCCTGTTCGAGTATAACAAAGCCCCCTCATCGAGTTTAACAAAACCCGCTGATCGAGTATAAAAAAGCCCCCTGGCCGAGTATAACAACTCCCCTGGTCGAGTATAACAAAGTCCCATGATCGAGTATAACAAAGGCCCCTTATCGAGTATAACAAAGGCCCTTGATCGAGTATAACAAAGTCCCCTGATCGAGTTTAACAAAGTCCCCTTATCGAGTACAATAAAGCCCCTGATCGAGTAAAACAAAGTCCCCTGATCGAGTATAACAAAGTCCCATTATCGAGTATAACAAAGGCCCTTGATCGAGTATAACAAAGTCCCCTGATCGAGTATAGTAAAGTCCCCTGGTCGAGTAAAACAAAGTCCCCTGGCCGAGTATAACAAAGCCCCCTCATCGAGTTTAACAAAACCCCCTGATCGAGTATAAATAAGGCCCCTGGTCGAGTATAACAAAGTCCCCTGATCGAGAATAACAAAGGACCATAATGGAGTATAACAAAGTCCCTGGTCGAGTATAACAAACTCCCCTGGTCGAGTATAACAAAGTCCTCTGATCGATTACAACAAAGTCACCTGATCGGTTATAACAAAGTCCCCTGAACGAGTATAACAAAGTCCCCTGATCGAGTATAACAAAGTCCCATTGTCGTCTATAACAAAGTCCCCTGATTGAGTATAAGAAAGCCCCCTGATCGAGTTTAACAAAACCCCCTGATCGAGTTTAACAAAACCCCCTGATCGAGTATAAAAAAGCCCCCTGGTCGAGTATAACAAAGTCCCTGGTCTTGTATAACAAAGTCCTATGATCGAGGATAACAAAGGCCCCTTATCGAGTATAATAAAGGCCCCTGGTCGAGTATAACAAAATCTCCTGATCGAGTATAACAAAGTCCCATGATCGAGTATAAAAAGTCCCCTGATCGAGTAAGACAAACACCCCTGATCGAGTATAACAAAGTCCCATAATCGAGTATAACAAAGCCCCCTCATCGAGTATAAAAAAGCCCCCTGCTCGAGTATAACAAAGTCTCTGATCGAGTACAACAAAGCCATTTGATCGAGTATAACAAAGCCGCATCATCGAGTATAAAAAAGCCCCCCTGGTCGAGTATAACACAGTTCCCTGGCCGAGTATAACAAAGTCCCCTCATCGAGTATAACAACGCCCCCTCATCGAGTTTAAGAAAACCTCCTGATCGAGTATAAAAAAGCCCCCTGGTCGAGTATAACAAAGTCCCCTGGTCGAGTATAACAAAGTCCCATGATCGACTATAACAAAGGCCCCGAATCTAGTATAACAAAGTCCCCTGGTCGAGTATAATAAAGTCCCATGATCGAGTATAACAAAGGCCCCTGATCGAATATAACAAAGTACCCTGATCGAGTATAACAAAGTGCCCTGATCAAGAATAACAAAGTCCCCTGATCGAGTTTAATAAAGTCCCCTTATCGAGTACAATAAAGCCCCTTATCTAGTATAACAAAGTCAGCTGATCGAGTATAACAAAGTCCCATTATTGAGTATAACAAAGGCCCCTGATCGAGTAAAACAAAGTCCCCTGATCGAGAATACTAAAGTCGCCTGGTCGAGTAAAACAAAGTCCCTTGGCCGAGTATAACATAGTCCCCTGATCGAGTTTAACAAAGTCCCCTTATCGAGTACAATAAAGCCCCTGATCGAGTATAACAAAGTCCCCTGATCGAGTATAACAAAGTCCCATTATCGAGTATAACAAAGGCCCCTGATCGAGTATAACAAAGTCCCCTGATCGAGTATAGTAAAGTCCCCTGGTCGAGTAAAACAAAGTCCCCTGGCCGAGTATAACAAAGCCCCCTCATCGAGTTTAACAAAACCCCCTGATCGAGTATAAATAATGCCCCTGGTCGAGTATAACAAAGTCCCCTGATCGAATATAACAAAGGACCATAATGGAGTATAACAAAGTCCCCTGGTCGAGTATAACAAACTCCCCTGGTCGAGTATAACAAAGTCCTCTGATCGATTACAACAAAGTCACCTGATCGGTTATAACAAAGTCTCCTGAACGAGCATAACAAAGTCCCCTGATCGAGTATAACAAAGTCCCCTGGTCGTCTATAACAAAGTCCCCTGATTGAGTATAACAAAGGCCCCTGATCGAGTATAACAAAGTACCCTGATCGAGTCTAACAAATTTCCCCTATTCGAGAATACAAAAGTCCCATGATCGAGTTTAACAAAGTCCCCTTATCGAGTACAATAAAGCCCCTTATCTAGTATAACAATGTCCCCTGATCGAGTATAACAAAGTCCCATTATCGAGTATAACAAAGGCCCCTGACCGAGTAAAACAAAGTCCCCTGGCCAAGTATAACAAAGTCCCCTGATCGAGTATAACAAAGCCCCCTCATCGAGTTTAACAAAACCCCCTGATCGAGTATAAATAAGGCCCCTGGTCGAGTATAACAAAGTCCCCAGGTCGAGTATAACAAAGTCCAATGATCAGTATAACACAGGCCCCTTATCGAGTATAACAAAGGCCCCTGGTCGAGTATAACAAAGTCCTTTGGTCGAGTATAACAAAGTCCCATAATCGAGTATAACAAAGGCCCCTTATCGAATATAACAAAGGCCCCTGGTCGAGTATAACAAAATCCCCTGATCGAATATAACAAAGTCCCCTGATCGAGTATAACAAAGTCCACTAATCGAGTATAAGAAAGGAACCTGACCGAATATAACAAAGTCCCCTGATCGAGTATGAAAAAGCCCACTGGTCGAGTATAACAAAGTCCTTTTGTCGAGTATAACAAAGTCCCATAATCGAGTATAACAAAGGCCCCCGTCGAGTTTAACAAAACCCCCTGATCGAGTATGAAAAAGCCCCCTGGTCGAGTATAACAAAGCCCCCTAATCGAGTATAACAAAGTCCCCTGATCGAGTATAACTAAGTGTCCCTAATCGATATAACAGAGGACCCTAATGCCGTATAACAAAGTCCCAAGATCGAGTATAACAAAGTCCCTGATCGAGTATAATAAAGGACCCTAATGGAGAATAACAAAGTCCCCTGGTCGAGTATAACAAAGTCCCCTGATCGAGTATAACAAAGTCCCCAGATCGAGTATAACAAAGTCCCGTCATCGAGTATAAGAAAGCCCCCTGATCGAGTATAAGAAAGGCACCTGATCGAATATAACAATGTTCCTAGTCGAGTATGTACAAAGTCCCCTGATCGAGTATAACAAAGTCCCCAGATCGAGTATAACAAAGTCCCCTCATCGAGTATAACAATGCCCCATCATCGAGTATAAAAAAGCCCCCTGGTCGTAAAACAAAGTCCCCTGTTCGAGTATAACAAAGCCCCCTCATCGAGTTTAACAAAACCCCCTGATCGAGTATAAAAAAGCCCCCTGGTCGAGTATAACAACTCCCCTGGTCGAGTATAACAAAGTCCCATGATCGATTATAACAAAGGCCGCTTATCGAGTATAACAAAGTCCCCTGATCGAGTATAACAAAGTCCTCTGATCGAGTAAAACAAACACCCTTGATCGAGTTTAACAAAACCCACTGATCGAGTATAAAGAAGCACCCTCTTCGAGTATAACAAAGTCCTTTGGTCGAGTATAACAAAGTCCCATGATCGAGTATAACAAAGGCCCCTTATCGAGTATAACAAAGGCCCCTGGTCGAGTATAACAAAGCCTCCTCATCAAGTTTAAAAAAAACCCTGATCATGTATAAAAAGCCCCCTGGTCGAGTATAACCAAGTCCCCTGGTCGAGTATAACAAAGTCCCATAATCGAGTATAACAAAGGCTCCTTATCGACTATAACAAAAGCCCCTGGTCGAGTATAACAAAATCCCCTGATCGAGTATAACAAAGTCCCCTGATCGAGTATAAATAAGTGCTCTAATCGAGGATAACTAAGTCCCCTGATCGAGTATAACAAAGGACCCTAATGGAGTATAACAAAGTCCCAAGTTTGAGTATAACAAAGTCCTCTAATCGAATATAACAAAGTCCCCTGATCGAACATAAGAAAGAACCCGTCATCGAGTATAAAAAAAACCCCTGATCGAGTATAAGAAAGGCACCTGATCGAATATAACACTGTCCCTAGTCAAGTATATACAAAGTCCCCAGATCGAGTATAACAAAGTCCCCTGATCGAGTATAACAAAGTCCCCTGGTCGAGTATAATAAAGTCGCATGATCGAGTATAACAAAGTCCCCCGATCGAGTATAACTAAGTCCCCTGATCGAGTATAACAAAGGACCCTAATGGCGTATAACAAAGTCCCAAGATCGCGTATAACAAATTCTCCTGATCGAGTATAACAAAGTCCCCTGATCGAG